>NW_007250708.1:0-7753 GCF_000164805.1 Carlito syrichta
TGGTGCTATCTCATCTGCTCGCCCCAGAGGGGGTGGGGCCGGACAGGAACAAGATGGCTGCCTGCCTCCGAGCAGGCAACCGGATCCCCACGCCAGGCGGACAGGACAGTCTCGGACGCAGGAGCGGTGGCAGCGATCCCAGCAGATCTTCCCTGAAGCGGTTTGGTGTGGATCTCCTCCGGCCGGGTTGTGATGAGCTACCTGTGCCAGAGGCCACGGCGGCGGCGGTGGCGGCAGCGGCGGCGGCGGTGACGGGAGCGCTGGTGGGGGAGGGGCTGCGGCAGCCACGGGACAGTGCAATGCAGTAAAACTGTCCAGTCTTTGCGATGTTCCAGCGATAGTGATGGCCGAGCTCTGTCTGAAGAGCAGGCTGCAATGCTGGGGTCCCCAGCCTCCCGGGGCGAGAGTCAGAGACCCACTGCAGATCTCCCTTGTAGAGGGCTTCAGACACCAGGTTGCCCGGTCGCCATCTTGCCGCTGGCCTAGAAACATATCTTAAAGGCTTAGAGGAGAGCTGTGCTTGTATAGTAAAAATGCTTTGAAGAATAAGTTCCTTGAGAGATTTGACGGAAAGCGATTGCTTAATTCCATATTAGCATTTTTAAGATTTGCTTATTTTGTTATTTGTTGTAACAACTAAGGAGAATTGCTTAATAGTCTTAGTTTGTTTGTGTTTATCTAAGTCTAAGTTTACAAGAAAATATGTTTAGGTGCTCCCAGGAGTGGGACAGCTCATCATTGCCATGGCTTCACCCTGCAGTGGCTGGCGATGGCCCAGCTAGGCACCTGCTAACATCTGCTGTGACTTGTACTGGAAAGTGGAAGGAATCCCATGCGTGAACAGGCAGCTGGTGTGGAAGAATGGCAGTGAGCCACTCTGGTGAAGGAGAAGACCATCTCTGAGAACAGCCTGATCATCCTACTGCAAGGCCTCCATGTAACCACTTCTGTGTAACCATCGTGGACCTGCAGGATGAGAGTGTGGCCCACAACCACAAAGACAACTTTGATGCTTTCAAGAACATTTATCTGGCCAAAGTCACCTACACAGACTGTTGGGGGCATCAGGTCAAGGCATCAGGTCACGATCTTTGTGATAGGTTGTAATGTTCATTAGGTCCACATCCCAGATGATGTGAACATCACCATGACCATTGAGCAGCAGCTTTAGCTCATCCATCAGGGTGCACAACTTTGGGGGCAAGGGCGAGGACCAAGGCCCTTGGGAATTTCCCTTCAGAAAACACAGGTGAGGCTGTGACCTCAGCAAACTCTGACCCCAACTTAGGTTCCTTCAGTATCTGAGACAGTCCCTGCTATCCTTCTCTGTCCAGAACCTGGGAAGGAGCAGGCTAGCCCAAAAACTGGTGTGCAACAGACATCACCTATCATGGCTGCCTTTCTCAGGGTTCCATCTCCCAGACTCACCTGGAACCCAGAATCCTTTCTGTCTGTGACCTTGGGGTAGGTGACAGTGCCCCTTTTTGACCACTTGCATCAGACTCTCTGACTTACTGACTTAGAGAATCTGTCAAATGACTTTCAATTCTCTCTCAGTGAGGATTATTACATGGGCTCAGCCTGAGCCAGCCATAAGTGTCCCCCTTTCCCTTGCAATTGTGTTCATTTTCTAATAAAACCAAACTTGGGTACAGAAAAAAAAGAAAATTTGTTTATTAGGTCACAGTTTTACAAACTTTACAAGAAGCATGGCAGTAGCATCTGCCTCTGTTGAAGGCCTCAGGCTCCTTCCATTCATGGATGAAAGTGAAAGGAAGCAGGCATGTGCAAAGATTCTGCAGCAAGAGGATAAACAAGGCAGAGAAATGGGAGGTGCTAGTCTTTTTCAACAACCAGGTCTGCTGTAAACAGATAGAGTGAGCACTTATTCATTTTCAAGGACAGCAACAAATCATTAATGAGAAATCCACCTCCATGACCAAAACACCACCCATTAAGCCCTACTTCTGACACTGAGGATCAACTTTCGATATGAGATTGAGGGGGCAAACATAAAAAGTATAGCAAAAAAAAAAGTATATATGGATAAGTGTTGATTTAGATGTTTAAACACATACTTTATGCCAAAAACAAACAAAAAGAAGAAAAAGATTAAAAATAATCTAATCTTTAGCCCTTTATTAATCTCAGAGAAGCTAACTATTTATGATAGAATTTATCACTTTCAGTAGGATTAAGATGGCCAACATGAGATAACTAGAGTGAATTTCTCCCACAGAGTAAACTAAGAGATTTTCTCAGCATTTAGAAAGGAACAGGTTCAGGAGCACACACTACAACTCTCCAAAGGAATGATATAACCACTTAGAACAAAAAAGAAAAAAAAAAGAAATCCATCGACCTGAGCTGGAACTGACCAGAATCTACCTGCAACACTACAGTCCACCATAGCCTCTGGACACAGTGGGGAAGGTAAGTGAGGGGAATTCAGGAGTTCTGTGTTCCTGCCACAAACTTGCAGGGCCCCCTGAGCCTTGTGGCACATCAATCCCACATGGAAAACTGTCTTATCCAGAACCATGCTCTGCCATAGGGTTCTGCAAGGAAAAAGGCCTTGAGCAGTGCCAGCCAACATCTCCCAGAAACTCTTGCTTAGGGGCACAGCTGCTTTCTAGGTGGCCTGGGAGGGGATGAGCTTCAAGAGCAAACTCCACAATTGCAGACTGCTCCTGGCTGAGCAGTTACCTGAGAACATCTGAGATTCTAAGGTCACTTCACTTTGACTTTCAGATTGCAGAATGTTGAGGCCAAGATGGGACCTGGGTGGGAGGCATTACCATTGCAACCTCTAAATCACTGTGTAAACTTCACTGTGCCTGCCCTGCACAACAGCTTTTCTGCAGTGGCCTGGGAATTCCTCCTAATCTCCACTGGAGTAGACAAGAGTACACACTTGGGTAATACTTCAGTTCCTTTCCCCTGCATTCTTCATTAAGGCTCAAAATAGACAAAGAATGTGAAAAATCCCCAGAGCCCCACACATGGCCTAGGTGAGCTGGTTTCTTGAAGCAACACTTGCCAAGGAGAAACCATACAGTTGACACTGCAGCTAGTTTTCTCCCACAAGCTCTACAGCCTGGTCAGAGATCAACAGTACAGCCCATCACATTAGATATAATGTCTCAACTTTGGGGAAAACCTGATCCTAAATCTCAGCTAACATCACTTTTTGAGCCCTTCTGAACACTCAGGACACCACAAGCCAGTGTAATATAAGTAGCCAGCACAAGACTGCAACCACTGGCAACTGAGAAAATTACCACCCTGAGGCTATATATAACCAAAGGAACCCTACTGACCTAAAATGAGAAGAAATTGCTTACTCAAATGAAAAAGAACCAGAAAATTAATACTGACAAGAAAAAAGGAGTTCTCCAGCACCCCCAAAAGACCACATCAACTCTTCAGCAAAAAACCCTAACCAATATAAAATTGTTGAATTCCAGGCATAAAGTTGATTAAACAACTGATAAATAAACTTCAGGAGAAATTTGAAAACCAACATAAAGGTATTAAAAATAGCAATTCAGGACATCAATATAAGATTCTTTAAAAAAATAGATACCATTAACAACAATAACAACAACAACCACAACAACAAAGTTGAAATTCTGGAAATGAGAGAATCATTTAGGTAAGTACAAAATGCAGTGAAAAGATTTTACAGTAGACTAGAACCAGCAGAAGAAAGGATCTCAGACCTTGAAGACAAGGCTTTTGAATTAACCAATTAGACAATAATAAAGAAAAGCAATCAAAAGAATGGAACAAAATCATCAAGAAATGTAGGATTATGTAAAATGTCTACACCTAAGAATCATAGGTGTTACTGAGGAAGAAGAAAAAACAACAGGTTTGGAAAAACTATTTGGGGAAATAATGGCCAAAAATTGCCCTGACCTTGCCAGAGATATTAACATCTGGATGCAAGAAACCCAAAGAACCCCAGAAGATTTATTGCTAAAAGGTCATCCCCCAGGCATATTATCATCCAGCTATGCAAAGTTAATGAGAAGGAAAAAATTGTAAGAAAAGTGAGACAAAAATATCAAATAAATTACAAAGGTTAACCTATCAGACTAACAGCAGACTTTTCAGAAGGAGATCTTCAAGCCAGAAGAGATTGGGTCTCCTCCTTCAACCTTCTCAAAAGAATAACAATCAGCCAAAGATTTTGTATCCCACCAAACTAAGTTTCATACATGAAGGAGAAACGGAATCCTTTGAGGATAAACAAACACTGAGGGGAATTGCCACTACTAGACCAGTTCACAAAAAGCATTTAAAGAGTTGTAGATACTCAAACAAAAGGTAAAAATACACCAGTACAAAAATACTGGAAATCATAAAAGTTCATTGGTATTATGAAACACCAGACAATAGAAAAAAACAAATAAAAAACCAGATAACAACCAGTATAATGAATGGAATAGTATCTTACAAATCATTAATAACTGTGGATGTAAATGGTCTTAATGTCCCACTAAAAAGATATAGAAGGCAGAATAAACACAAAAAAATTGAAAAAAAATCAACATTGTTAAAATGACTACATTACTCAAAGTAATCTACAGATTCAATGCAATCCCTATCAAACTACCAAAGTCATTTTTCACCAAATTAGAAGGAACAATCTTAAAATTCACATGTAACAAAAAAAGAACCAGAATAGCCAAAGTAATTCTAAGCAAAAAGAGCAAAACCGGAGACATCACATTACCTGACTTCAAATTATACCACAAGGCTATAGTTACCAAAAGAGTATGGTACTGGTACAAGAGCAAACACATAGACCAATGAGATAGAATAGAGAATCCAGAAATAAACCCAAATACCAACAACCAACTGATCTTTGACAAAGCAGACAGAACCACTGGGGAAGGATACCCTATTCAGCAAATGGAGCTGAGAAAACTGGATAGCTACATGAAGAAAAATGAAACTTGATCCATATCTCTCCCCATATTCAAAAATTAAATAAAGATGGATACAAAGACTTAAATGTGAGAACTAAAGCCATAAAAATACTGGAAGAAAGCCTAGGAAAAACTTAAGGATATTGGCCTAGGCACAGAATTTATGACTAAAACCCCAAACGCAAATGCAACTAAAAAATAAAAAATAAACAAGTGGGACTTAATTAAACTAGAAAGTTTCTGTGTACAAAAGAAATAATCAACAGAGAAAATAAGCAACCTACAGAATGGGAGAAACAAATAAAACAATAAATCCTGGTGCAGTTGCAGAGCAAAAAAGGCTACTTATACACTTTTGGGGAGACTGTAATTTAGTACTACCTTTATGAAATGCAGTATGGAGATTTCTAAAACAACTAAAAGCAGATCTGCCCTTTGACCCAACAATCCCTCTACTAGGTATCTACCCAAAAGAACAAAGATTGTTATAAGAAAAAGACACCTGTATTCACAAGTTCATCGCAGCACAATTAACAATTGCAAGGATGTGGAGCCAACCTAAATGCTCATCAACCAATCTGTGGATAATGAAAATATGGTATGCATACACTATGGAATATTATTCATCTATCAAAAATAATAAAATAATGTATTTTGTAGCAAATTGGATGGAACTGGATAACATCATCCTAAGTGAACTAACTCAGGAACAGAAAACCAAACACTGAATGTTCTCACTTATAAGTGGGAGCTAAACCAAGGATATGCAAAGACAGAGAATGATATAATAAACACTGGGGACTCAGGAAGGGGGGAGAAGGGATGGAGAGACAAAAAAAAAGTCACCTATTGGGTACAATGTAAGCAGGAGAGGGTGATGGGTACTCTTAAAGTGAAGAACAAAAACTATTTGTATACCCCAAAGTTATTGAAATAGAAAAAGAAAAAATAGAACTTCTGGCAAGATGGCAATGGGCAACCCGGTCTGTGAAAACCTCTGCAAAGGAGAACTGCAGTGGGTCTCTGACTCTCGCCCCAGGGGCTACGAACCCCAACATCGCAGCCTACTCTTCATATGGAGCTCAGTTGTTGCCATCGCTGGGGCATCGCAGCGGTCTGGACAGCCACTGCAGCTCAGATGCCACTGCCGCAGCTGCCACAGCCGCCGCAACCACCGCCACTGCTGCCAGTAGCACATCGCACCACCCGGGCTGGAGGCGATCCACAACTTCAGTCCTTGAAGCCCCTTCAGGAAAGATCTGCTGGGATTGCTGCCACCTCTCCTGCCACCGAGACGTCCTGCCCGCTGTAAGTCTCCTGTCGTCTGCCCTGAGGCAGGCAGCCATCTTGCCATCTTCAGCCTCTGCCGTCCCTGTCTGGCCCCACGTCCTCTGGGGTGAGCAGCTGAGATAGCACCACCTGCTGGAGATTCATGGTAACAACACCGAAATGGGAGAAACAAGCTTGATAAAGACATAGGCCAGAGTGGTGAACAGAGGGTGATCTGAACTGTCCTTCACAGCAGACCAGGGGCAACTGACCCTAACTGCAAACTAATTTACCAGCTTGAAAAGAAAACTAGAAATCAGACCTGAAAGGACATTGGACTTAAACGAAAAGTCTCAGAGTGTGCTTCATTGATTCTGTTAGTTTAATGACTTAATTCTATTCCTATTGTATTGTTCCTTTTTTTCTTTTTTCCTCTTCCTATTCTTCTCTTTTCTTCTCTCTGTAAACCATATCTTTGTATAGAGGAACAGCACACTAATAAGGTGGTTGGATAGCTGGTATGTTAGCATCACTATATGTTTTATTTTTGTCTGTGTGAGAGTTGGTTCGTCTGTAGCTGTGGTCTATTGTTTTTATCTGTTTTAGTATAGGTCTCTCTCTATATATGTTGGCACAATCGTTTGTTTCCCCCCTTACTCCTCTATCTCTCCACCCCCCTCTTCAATCCACTGTCTGCTCCATTCTCTCCCCTCTGCTAACCACATTTTATTTCAGGGAGTAAACCTATAGCCCCATTGCACAGACAGATTCCAAGGCAGTGGGAAGTGGGTTCCAGATTATTCACACACCTGTCAGTGAATACCAGGACCTGCAGATAGATTTTGAATCACAGCTCCCCCCTTAAGTAAATCTCAAAACTGCAAAAGGACCACCCCCAACCTACAGTGCAACTCCAGAATAGACAAAGTAAGAGGGCATACATAAAGAATAGAAGATTGAACAAACAGAAGTAAAACCAATCCCTTTACCCCCGAATAATGGAGTTAAAGAAGACGGTGACGTGGAGGGAAGGAAAAAGTAGGGAGGGGGAAAAACCACACAAATGAAGAAAAACCAAAAGAAGAATATAGGTCTCACACAGACCCCTGGGAGATCAGACACTGAGAAAACAGATTCTGGAACACAAACAATGGTGAGCCCCCAGAATGATTGGTTACATGCAACAAACCCAGACATCAAGACATTAATGGAGAGAATTAAAAAAATTGAGGAGAGACAAGAGGAAAATAAGAAGGAGCTGATGTCAGAAATGACAGCAGTAAAGAATACTGTGATGGAAATGAATAACAGACTAATAAGCATGGAAAGTAGAATCAGCCAAGCAGAAGAAAGAATCTTAGAGCTCGAAGACCAAATCACAGAACTAACCCAAACTGTCAAAAGCATAGAAAAGAAGCTCAAAAAGACAGAACAAAACCTGCAAGAGATGAATGATCACTTCAAGAGACCAAACCTAAGAGTAATTTGGCTTTCTGAGGCAGAGAGAGAAACAGAAGCCACACTGGAACAAACATTTCATGAAATCA
>NW_007250708.1:7773-8542 GCF_000164805.1 Carlito syrichta
ACAATGAGAAGACCAACTCCCAGACACATAATAATTTGCCTAAACAAAGTAGCTATAAAAGAAAAAATTCTAAAGGCAGCAAGAGAAAAAGGCCAGACTACCTACTAGGGAAAACCAACTAGAATAGCAGCATATTTATCCACAGAAACCCTTCAGGCTAGGAGAGCCTGGAGCCCTATCTTCAAAGTTCTAAAAGGGAAACAATTTCAACCAAGAATAACCTACCCAGCCAAACTAAACTTCATTAGTGAGGGAGAATTGAAATCTTTTCCAGATATCCAATCCCTAAAGAACCTACGCTGCCACCAGACCACCTCTACAAAACACTTAAAAAGTACTGAACACAGAAGAAAAAAAAAGAATAACAACATTCTTCACAAGAGTACAAGCAAAAGATTAAAAACACACATGAACCAACTCCAAAACCCAAAGAAAGACAACAAACAAACAGGAACAACTCTGTAAGAACCTTATGACAGGGATCACTCTTGCATTTCAATTATTAGCCTAAATGTGAATGGACTAAATGCACCACTGAAAAGTCAAAGAATGGCAAAATGATAAAATATCATCAGGCAACAATCTATTGCCTTCAAGAGACTCACCTCACTAGAAAGGACATCCACAGACTCAAAGTAAAAGGATGGGAAACAAACTTTCAGGCGAACAGAATACAAAAGAAAGGAGGAGTAGCGATCTTAATTTCAGACAAAATACCCTTCAAGCTAATAAAAATCAAAAAAGATACAGAAGGCCACTACATAATGTT
>NW_007250708.1:8998-29145 GCF_000164805.1 Carlito syrichta
ACCACAGAATACACATTCTACTCATCACCACATGGAACATATTCTAAGATTGAGCACATACTCGGCCATAAATCAAGCATAAGCAAATTTAAAAGGACCGAACTCCTACCATGTACCTTGTCGGACCACAGTGGAATAAAAATAAACATTGACACCAACAAAGTCCCCCCAAAACCCACAAAGACATGGACACTAAACAGCATGATGCTAAACAACTCCTAGGTCAATGATGAAATCAAAACAGAGATCAAAAGATACCCGGAAACAAATGAAAATGAAGAAACATCTTACCAAAATCTCTGGGATGCCCTGAAAGCTGTAGTAAGAGGGGAATTTATATCCCTACAAACACACATGAAGAAAATGGAAGGAACAGAAATTCACAACCTAACAAGCCACCTAAAGAAGCTGGAAAAGCAAGACCACAAAAACCCTAATTTCAGCAGAAGCATCCAGATCACCAAAATAGAAGCCCAAATCCAGGACATAAAAGACAAAAAGCATAATACAAAAAAATCAATGAAACAAAAAGCTTGTTCTTCAAAAGGATAAACAAGATCAATGTTCCCCTAGCTAGACTGACCAAGAAAAAATGAGAAAAAAACCAAATAAGCACAATCAGAAATACAAAAGATAAAGTCACATCTGACCCTGAAGAAATACAAAAGATCATTAGAGACTACTACTTACACTTTCATGGAAACAAACTTGATAACCTTAAGGAAATGGAGGACTTTCAGACATCACACAACCTACCTAGGTTGGAACAAGAAGAAATTGAGACCCTAAATAGACCAATAACAATCAAGAAAATCGACTATGTTATCAGAAAACTTCCTACAAAAAAAAGCCCTGGTCCAGATGACTTTTCAGCAGAATTATACAAGACATTTAAGGAGGAGCTGATACCAATCCTTCTGAAGGTATTCCAGGTGATTGAAAAAGATGGAACTCTCCCCAAATCATTTTACGAAGCCAACATCACATTGATACCCAAGCCAGGTAAAGATCCAACAAAGAAAGAGAACTACAGGCCAATATCTTTGATGAACATACATGCTAAAATTCTCAACAAGATCCTAGCAAACCAGATTCAGTAATACATCTCAAAAATCATCCACCATGACCAAGTAGGCTTCATTCCTGGGATGCAAGCCTGGTTCAACATTCGTAAAACCATAAATGTAATTAAATTCATCAACAGATATCAAAACAAAAACCACATGATCATATCATTAGATGCAGAAAAAGTTTTTGATAAAATCCAGCACTGCTTCTTGATAAAAACCCTTGAACATCTACGCATATGGGGAACATACCTCAAAATAGTAAAAGCCATCTACAGAAACCCACAACCAGCATACTCCTAAATGGACAAAAATTGGAACCAATTTCCCTGAAAACTGGAACTAGACAAGGATGCCCACTCTCACCCCTCCTGTTCAATATAGTATTGGAAGTCCTGGCTAGAGCAATCAGAGAAGAGGAGGCAATCAGGCTTATCCAAATAGGAAAAGAGGAAGTCAAGCTATCTCTCTTTGCAGATGATATGATTGTGTACCTTGAAAACCCAAGAGAATCTGTAAAAGCCTCCTTACATTGATAAAGACCTTTGGCAAAGTCTCAGGATACAAAATAAATGTACAAAAAACAATCACATTTCTCTACACAAATAATAAACAAACAGAAACCCAAATAAAAAACACAATTCCATTCACAATTACCACAAAAAAAATGAAATACTTTGGCATCTTCCTAACCAGAGACGTGAAAGACCTTTACAATGAAAATTACAAAACACTGCTCAAAGAAATCAAAGATGACAAACAAGTGGAAAAATATCTCATGCTCATGGATTGGAAGAATCAACATTGTGAAGATGTCCATCTTACTTAAGGCAATCTACAAATCTAAAATACCCATCAAATTACCAGCAACATTCTTCTCAAACCTGAAAAAAACAACACAGGAATTCATATGGAAACACAAACGACCAAGAATAGCCAGAACAATCCTCAGCAAAAAAAAAAAAAAAAAAAAAAAAAAGCAGGTGATATCACATTACCAGACTTCAAACTTTACTATAAAGCTACAATAATCAAAACAGCTTGGTACTGGTACAGGAACAGGCATACAGATCAATGGAATGGAATTGAGATTCCAGAAGGAAAACCTCAATTTCTCAACCAACTCATCTTCGACAAAGCTTCCACCACCTAATACTGGGGAGAGGAGAACCTATTCGGTAAATGGTGCTGGGAAAACTGGCTGTCCACATGCAGAAGATTGAAACAGGACCCCTCTCTATCCCCATACACAAATATTAACTCCAAATGGATCAGAAACCTAAATGTAAAACCTTAAACCATAAGAACCTTAGAAAATGAAGGACATACCCTCATGGAAATTGAAACTGGTATCTAATTCCTGAACAAAACCCAAAACCCACAGGCCATAAGAGAGAAGATAGACAAGTGGGACCTCATTAAACTGACAAGCTTCTGCAAAGCCAAAGAAACTATCAAGAGAGCAGGGAGACAGCCTACAGACTGGGAAAAAGTATTTGCCAACTCCAGGTCTGACAAAGGCTTAACATCTTGGATCTATAAGGAACACAAATGTGCTGAAAAGAAAAAAACAAACAACCCCATTATAAAGTGGGCAAAAGGTATAAACAGACACTTCTCAAAGGAAGACTTCTGAGCAGCCAACAGACACATGAAAAAATGCTTGACCTTACTAATCGTCAAGGAGATGCAAATCAAAACCACACTGAGATACCACCTAACTTCAGCCAGAATGGCAATTATCAATAACAAAAAATAACTGTTGCTGGAGAGGGTGTGGTGAAAAGGGAACACTTCTACACTGTTGGTGGGAGTGTAAACTAGTGCAACCTCTGTGGAAAGCAGTGTGGCGATTCCTAAAAACTCTAAAAATCGACTTTCCATATGACCCCGCAATCACCCTACTGGGAATATACCCTGAGGACCTCAAATCACTCTATAAAAAAGATTCCTGCACACATTTATCACAGCATTGTTTATCACAGCATTGTTGACAATAGCAAGAACCTGGAAACAACCATGCTGCCCATCAAAAGAGGACTGGATTAAAAAATATGGTACATATACATGATGGAATACTACATAGCCATAGAAAAGAACAAAATCATGAATTTCACAGCAACCTGAATGGAACTAGAATCTATAATACTGAGTGACCTCTCACAGAAACGAAGATCTGAGTATCACATGTTCTCACTCATATAATGGACCTTGAACATCCAATGTAATACTATAAGAAAATGACTGATGGTACTGGGAAACTATGGGGGGGGAGGGGGATGGGATTAACAGTCGCAAATATCTGTCTGGGGAAGGGGAAACACCTCTTATCAACAGGGTGCCTGAATGTAATGTAATTGTACACCTAACCCTTAAGTGTACCCCACAAAATCATAATAAAAAATATTGATTAAAAAAAAAAGAAAAAGAAAAACAAAGAAAGAAACACATATTTATGATAAGGTTAATCTTATAGATTTTAAAATATAACTGATATATTCAGATTACTTTAAGATAGAATACACAGTATTTTTTATTGTTTTTATATGCTTTTCTTTTGGGAATTTTTTTTGTGCCTAATAGCTATCCACACAAATTTTCTAGTTATTGGTATATACTTCTTTATTCTTAGCATCTTGTGTTGCCCATTTGTCTTTCTTGGTAGCGGTGTTCAATTTTCTTTTTCAATTGATTACTCTTTAAATTTTGATTACTGGTTGCAAAACTTCTTTCAACTTCCTTGAAGACAAACAGCCAGAGTATATTTTGCAGACACCATTGATATTAAGTAGGGCTACCTGATTGAGATTTGGCCAATAAAATTTGAGCAAAAATAATATGCATCACAATGAGACCAATACGAACTTCCATGAACAATGTTTCATTGCCTTTGCTTCTGCATATTGAAGGCAGGCACAGTGAATTTAAAAAGGCCAGGTGTGAAAGTAGAAAGAAACTGAGTCTCTGGATTACTTCTTGGAGGAGAATTGCTCCAAGTAGCACCTCCTCTGGTTTTCTTGTGAGCCTGAATAATGTTGTTTATTTTATTATCTTTTAGTCATGTGTTGAAAGAAAGAGATGAGTGCTGTAAATAATTGTCTGGTTTGCAAGCAGAAATAAAAGATAGGAGAAGGAAAGTTTAGAAATCTGGTGCCTCTAAGAGTTAGAAAGGGAAACCGCTTACTGATTTTAAGCAATGTGAGCTGAGATTTGAAGAAGGTTTGATAGGCATGGGTTTTTTATGACTCAGCCCTGCAGTAATACTCAACTATTGTTATTTTCTGAGAGAGCCTTCAAGGAATTGTTCCTAAGCGGTTAAAAAATTTTTAATAGTGTTGCAAAAATGCCAATACATAACTCATATTGGAAAAATGTATCTAGGAAAGACTTTGTGTGTGGCTAAGTAGTATTGGAACTAACTGAAAGCAAGTAGATTACAGTTCTAAGGTTTTTAAAGGTTCTCTTGCTGTAAATAAACAGTTAAGTCTCTAAATTTGCCAAAATTGAGCTGTGAAAGAGATACAGCTCTCAAGGAGGATACACAAATGCTCCTCTACTTATGATGGGGTAATCCACTGTAAGTTGAATGTATCCTATGTAAAAAGGTATTTAATACACCTAACCTATCAAACATCAAGGCTTAGCCTAGTATACCTTCAACATGTTCAGGGCACTCACATTAGACTACAGTTGGGAAAAATGATTAACATAAAGCCTATTTTACAATAAACTGTTGAATAGTCCATATAATTTATTGAATACAATTAATTACATCAAAATTTAAAGAGTTTTACACTATAATAGAGTTGACAGATCATAAGTCACCCATAAAAATCACGGAAAAAAGTCAAGAACTGGGGACTGTCTGTTCTAAAAGCAACTCCACAGATAAAGCCAAGAAAAATAAAAGATAAGGAGAACCTCTCAGCGATTGTCCCAGTAGCCACAGAAATGTTTCAGTTAAAAGCAAATCCAGGCCAGGCTTGGTGGCTCAGGCTGTAATCCCAGCACTTTGGGACACCAAAGTGAGTGGATTGCCTGTGCCTGAGGGTTCGAGACCAGCCTGGGCAACTTGGCGAGATCTCGTCTCTACAATTAAAAAAAAAAATTAGCTGGGGGTGGTAGCGCATGCCTGTATCTCCTGCTACTTGGAAGGCTGAGGTGGAAGGATCGCCGGAGCCCAGCACATCGACCCTGGGGTGACTGTGAGTGTGCAGCCTGGGTGATGGAGTGAGACTTCAACTGAAAAAAAAAAAAAAAGAAGCAAACCCAGGAAGTCTTGGAGGCAATGGAGAGGTTCAAAGAAAAGAAAGAAACAATAGACAGTGGTCTATATTGTATTTTTATCTGGTACTCTAACACTTTACCTGTGAGTGTAGGGCCCTGGGTTTCTGAGGGTCTTAGGCAGGATCCTCACCCAAGTATCTTTCCTCTGGACTCTGAATCTTTCTTTATCATCAGAACTGTTCTTTCACCTTTATTTTGCTAAAAAAGGTTTTCATTTATTATTTTTTTCTTTAAAGATAGTGAAAATATTTTGTTAATTTCACAACATATGTACAAAGTTCTATCTACTTTTCCGTTTTAGTGAAATTTTTTTGCTGAGAAGTCATGATTTTGATGTATTAAAAAGGTTTGGAGAATTAGAAATGCTTGTTTTATTTCAAACATACACACACACTGGCTCTTAAGACATTTTTTCCCAGCTGTGGGCTTCTAGATTTTCTTTTGGAATTAAGAGCTGAACACGGACGCTTCCTCTTTGCAATCTGGAATGTCTTTGCTAAATAGGATGATGAACATTCAAGAATATGCACAAACCAGAAAAACATATTTTTACAAAATTATTCATATTACAATGTTAATATGTGGAATATTTTCATGCTGTTAATTAATGAAAATAATTACATAACTTTGTTAGGATACAGAAATAAGATAAATGACAAAATCTAATTTTAATCTGAAGGATTTTTGTTTGTTTTTTGGTTCTTGATAATATATAGAGTACCAGGAATTTTTATAGGACTGAGGATCATATGCTGACACTTGGAGACTAAAGGATTCTATTAAATTCTGGATTTTGACTTAGTAGTTTTTTATACAACCAGAGAGCTATATTATATTTTTTGATTTTGTTTCTTCATTTCTGAAGCTTATAAAAATGTTTATATTGCAGTCTTTTATTATCAAATTAGAAATATGCTTTTCTTCATGCAAAGTACTGGGTACATAGCGCTCAGAAAAGTTAGGATGCTCAAGGCCATTTAGAAGTTTTAAAAATAAAATTAATTTTTAATTAGAATTATAAATGTAACTATATTAAATCTTTTAATTCCCTCAAAATATACAGATATTTATACACATATGTATATTTATAATCATTTTAAGTAAGGTAAATTTTTAAAATTTTGATAAGAAAACTGCTGCATTATTCAAATCTATCTTTGTACCCAGCTCATTTCTAGTTGGGTACTTTGAATATGGCTAATATTCAGTAAACATTATATCAGAACTTACTGTTACACTATAATATACTGGAATTTTCTGTCCTAATTATTGGACATTACATATACCTATTTTTTAATAGTGCAAATTGGAATGAATTTTGAAATGCCATACCTGAACCAAGTTCATACAAGTATCTTTGAAATGTCCTGAGGTCTCTGAATAAATGCCATCTTGAAAGTTAGTGCTGTATTCTGTACAACAAAAATCATTATAAAATTATGATTTATTATAGGATTACATATCAATGTGCTTTGAACAAATTAATGCTGTTTCCAAATCATGACTGGAAAATTCAGAAAATACAGTCAACCTGTTGACATTTCTTTGTTAATAAACTATCCACCGAATGAAGGAGTTGATAACTGAGATAAAGCAACAAAGAACATAGTGAATGAAATAAATAACAAACTGATAAGCGTGGAAAGCAGAATCAACCAAGCACAAGAACCTCAGGAGAAAGTTGAAAACCAACTCACAAAACCAAATAAAGTCATGAAAGTTAAACAATTTACTCGTGAATAATCCTTGGGTTAACAATAAAATCAAGATGGAAAATTAAAAATTCCTAGAAGCAAATAACAATAAAAAAAGTTACCAAACCTCTGGGACACAGCCAAAGCTATGCTTGAAGGAAAATTTATAGTCCTTAAGGCCTACATTAATAAGACCGAAAGATCATATATCAACAACCTAACATCAGGCCTCAAAAAAATAGAAAAAACAAGAGCAAACTAAACTCAAAGCTGACAGAAGAAAAGAAATAACAAAGATTCAAGCAGAAATAAATAAAATTGAAATTAAGGAAACAATGCAAAGTATCAATGAAGCTAAAAGTTGCTTTTTTGAAAAAATAACCAAAATTAATAGATCAGTAGCTAGATTAATTAGGAAATGAAGAGAGGAGACTCAAATTAACTCAATCAGAAAAGAAACAGGAGACATTACAACTGATACAAAGGAAATTTAAAAAACCATACAAGATTATTATGAACACCTTTATACAAATAAATGAGACAATCTAGAGGAAAGGGATAAATTATTGGAAACATACAATCTCCCCCAACTTTGAATCAGGAAGAAATAGAAGCCCTGACAAAACCAACAATGAGTAATTAGAAATAATTAGAGATTTTCTCACAAAAAAGCCCAGGACCTCATGGACTCACAAATAATTTTTACCAGACCTTTAAAGGAGAACTAGTACCAATTTTACTAGAGCTATTCCACAAGATTGAAGAGAAGGAAATCCTCCGTAACTCATTCTACAAGGCCAGTATCACTCTGATACCAAAGCCAGGGAAAGATACAATACAAAAGAAAACTACAGACCAACATCCCTTATGAATATAGATGCAAAACTCCTCAACAAAACATTATTAAACCAAATTCAATAGCAAATTAAAAAAAATACACTACAGCTAAGTGGTTTTTCCCCCCAAAATGCAAGAGTGGCTCAACTAATGCAAATTAATAAACATGATCCACCACATAAAGAGTTTAAAAACAAAAATTATTTGATTATTTTAATAGATGCAGAAAAGCATTTGATAAAATTCAGCATACTTTTTGACAAAAACCCACAGCAAAAAAGGCATAGAGGCAACATTCCTCAAAATAATAAAAGCTAGTTATGACAAACCCATAGCCAATGTCATCCTGAACAGAGAAATTTTGAACATGCTTCCCCTTGGAATTGGAACAAGGCAAGGATGCCCCCTTTCACCACTACCATTTAACATAGTACTGGAATTCTAACTAGAAAAATCAGGCAAGAAAAAATTAAAGGATATCCAAATTGGAAAAAGAGAAATTAAATCATCTCTATATGTTCACAATATTATCTTATATCTAGAGAACCCTAAAGACTCTTTCAAAAGACTCCTGGGTTTTATAAATGAATTTGATAGATTCAGAATTCAAAATCAACACGCATAAATTAGAAGCATTGCTATACACCAATAGTGACCAAGCTGTGAATGAAATCAATAACTCAATGCCATTTGCAATAGCAGTCAAAAGCAAAAATACCTAGAAATATATTTAACCAAGGAGGTGAAAGAGCTCTATAAGAACTACAAAACTGTGGTAAAAGAAATTTCAGAGGACACAAACATATGTAGAAACATCTGATGTTCATGGGTTAGAAGAATTAACATTGTTAAAATGACCATATTACCAAAAGTAATCTATAGATTCAAGCAATTGCCATCAAACTACTAATGTCATTTTTTCACAGAATTAGAAAAAAATCCTAAAATTTATTATGTAACAACAACAACAAAAAGAGCCAGAATAGTAAAAGCAATCCTAAGCAAAAAGAACAAAGCTAAAGTTCTCATATTACCTGATGTCAAGTTATACTACAAATGTTTTTTCTGTATCTATTGAAATGATCATATTATTTCTGTTTCTAATTGTGTTTATATGGTAGGTCATGTTTATTGACTTATGTATGTTGCACCATCCTTGCATTTCTGGAATAAAGTCTACTGATCATGATGAATTATTTATTTATTTATTAGTGTGCTGTTGAATTGATTTGCTGGTATATTGTTGAGAATTTCTGTCTGTCTTCATCAGGAATATTATTCTGTAGCTTTTTTCTGTGTCTTTTCCTGGCTTTGATATTAGGATAAGACTACCTTTGCAGAATGAATTAGAATTTTCTCCTTTTGAGTCCTCTGAAATAGCTTCAGTAGAATTGGTGCCTATTCTTCTTTGAAAGCCTGTTCTTCTTAGAAAGAATTAGACTTTGAGTCTGATAATGTGCTTGATATCATTTCAATTTTTTGCATTCATTTTTTGAGATTTGATTTGTGGCTTATCATATGGCCTATCTTGGAGAATGCTTCACATGCTGATGTGAAAATATATATTCTTTATTTTTGGGTGGAATGGTCTGTAGATGTCTGTTAAGTCTATTTTCTCTAGGATTCAAAACTACTTTGGAAAAAGTCAACTAGGAGCAACTTATGTTTTTTAATTATATATATTTTAAATATAAATGTATGAGTAAGTTAAAAGTAAGGTAAAAAATGCATCATATAAATGCTTAGCTTAAAAAAATTAATAGTTATAGCATTATTAAACAAAGTACACTTCAGGGAAAAATATTTTCATCATGAACAGCAATATTTCAGACTGATAAAGAATCTGTTAATCAGTCAGAAATAAAATTTTAAATGCTTATTTGCCTAAAAGCAGAATTTAAAAATATATCAGAAAACAACTGACAAAGCTAAAAGGAGAAATAGAAAAATTCACAAATATCATTTGAAATTTTAAATCTCTCAGGAGTTGATGAAAAAATTAAGAAAAAGATAAGTAAAGAATATGGAAGATTGGCCTTCACTATCAGACAATTTGATATTTATTGCACACTACCCAACAACAGTAGGATATACAATCTTCTCAAGCACATATAGAACATTCATCAAGAAAGAGCAGATGTTGAATAAAAGGAAATATTTTCAAGAAATTTATAAGAATCTTAGAAAATCCAGGAGACACCCTTATGGAAATTGGAACTGGCAACAAATTCCTGAACAAAACCCCAAGTGTTCATGCCATAAGAGATAATATAGACAAGTGAGACCTCATCAAGCTGAAAATCTTCTACAAAGCCAAACAAACCATAAAGAGAGCAGGGAGACAACCCACAGACTGGGATAAAGTATGTGCCAACTGTATATCTGACAACTGTATGTCTGACAAAGGCCTAACATCTATGATCTACAAGGAACACAAACTTGCTGAAAAGAAAAATATAAACAGCCCATTACAAAGTGGGCAAAAGATGTGAACAGACATTTCTCAAAAGAAGACATACAAGTGGCCAACAGATACATGAAAAAATGCTCAGCTTCACTAGTCATCAAAGAAATGCAAATTAAAACCACACTGAGATACCACTTTACTCCAGTCAGGATGGCCATCAACAATAACTGAAAAAAACAACAGATGGAGAGGATGCTGGGAAAAGGGAACACTTCTACACTGTTGGTGGGAGTGTAAACTAGTATAACCTCTGTGAACAACAGTTTGGTGATTCCTAAAAGATCTAAAAATTGACCTTTCATATGACCCTGCAATCCCCCTACTGGGATATACCCGGAGGAACTCAGATTACTCTGTGAAAAAGGTACTTGCACACACATGTTTATTGCAGCATTGTTCATAATAGCAAAAACATGGAACCAAACTTGCTGCACATTGAAAGAGAACTGGATAAAAAAGTGTACATATACATGATGGAATATTACTCAGCCACAAAGAAGGACAAAATTATGAACTTCACAGCAACTTGGATGGACTTAGAGTCTATAATACTGAGTGATGTATCACAGGAACAAAGAACTGAGTATCACATGGTCTCACTCATAGGCAGACCTTGAACAATTATCTTAATACTATAAGAAAAGGATTGGCAGTAGTGGGAAACTGCTGGGGGTGGGTAGGGTGGGGTGGCTGAATTGGCAGTAGTGGGAAACTGCCAGAGGAGAGGAACACATCTCATCAATAAAGGTAATTGCATAATGAACATTTGTATACTTAACCCTGAATTGTGTCCCACATCTTTAAAATAAATTAAAAAAAAGAAATTTATAAGGATTGTATATTATCTCACCAAAACATAATTAATTTAAAAATTAATAATAAAAATATATCTGAAGCGCCTCAAATATTTGGAAATTAGACAACATACTTATATATAATCCAAGGACCAAATAAATTACAAAGAATTTAGAACATATTTTAAATTAAATAAAGCTGAAAATAAAACATGATAAAATTTGTGAAATGTAACTAGGACAGGGCTTGAAGATACAACTTTAGCTTTAAATATGTATATCAGAAAAAGACAAGCATAAATGACCTAAATTTCCACTTAAGGAAAAAAACTAAAAATAAAACTATAAGTTTAAACCTGAATAAGATGAAATGAAATAAGTATGAAATAGCTGAAATCAATGAAATAAAAAAGTGATAAATAGTATATGTGAGATTTGGTGAGGCAAAGGCTTTGGAGATATCACCAATAAACAATGTTTAAGAGTAGACAGTTACTGGTCTAGGTAGAGTAGAATGTGCATATAAAATATATAGCCAACTTTCAGTAAATGTTAAATTGTTTTGAAATCTAAATGTTTTAAAAGCAACTTTGGAAGTCATTCATTTCAACCTTTCTTGTAGTACTAAGAGAAAAGCCCTTAAAAGAAATTTGAGAAGGCCAGGCATAGGATTGTAATGATTATAGAAACTGTTAGTGTTTATTGAATGCAAATAATCTGCCAGACAGTATTCTGAGTATTATAATAGCTATAATGATATTCTACAAAAAACCTATGAATTTGGAAGTATAATTATCCCACTAGGTAGTTAAGAAAATTATGCACACAAGGGTTACATAGCTAGCTCCATATAACACAAGTAAGGGAAGCTATATTAAAGTCAAGAATTCCAACCTTTTAGTTTCTTCTTTTATGGTACACAGTCCATAGGAAGTCACTGAGGATATACCAGTAAGGTGATAAATATAGTATATAGATGGTAAATGTAGCATTTGAAGACATTTAAATCTGGTGGCATTGCATTGAAGGTTTGAATGCAAAGAGACCAATTCAATATACCTTTATCTACAGAGGATAATGGTACATAGCAATTGATGGAAAGGTACAAACATTAAAATTATTATATTTTCATGAGCCTTCTTCTGTCCTTAAGATGATTATTCTTTTGTCACCATTGCCTTATCTTTGTATTTATTATAATATATTTTAATGACCACATTATATGATAGACATATTACATATGTGTATTTTCCACAAGTCTATCAGGACATGGACTTTCTCACAATTTTTTCTATATTCAGCATCTAGCTCCAGCATAGTGTTGAGTATATAGCATATGCAAAGTACAAAATATAAATAATACATAAATGAATGCATAAACAAGTGAAAGAATAAACGAGTATATGTGGAAAGACAAAAAAAAACCCCAAATAAATGAAAAGAAAACATTAATTTACATATTAGGTGTGAAGAATAAAAAAGGCAATGTTCAAGCTGAAGATGGTTTGAGCTCTGCAAAAATCTTTTATTTAATCTTTAGTCACATTTATTTGAGTGTTACTCCTAATCCATAAATTTATCACATCTGTGGTCCCTTCACATATGATACCATTTTATTCTAATACTGAAATATTATGTATGTACATATGTTCCCTACATACAAACAAGTTTCATTGTGAGAGCAAGTTCATAAGTCCAATTTGTTCTTAAGTCCAACAAAATTAGCCTAGATACCTAACACAATTGACTATGTAGTTCTGTACTATAATAGGTTTATAATACTTTGCTCACAAATTATACATAAAAAACAAACACAGAAAATAAAAGGAAACATTTTTAGTCTTACAGTACAGTACCCTGAAAAGCACAGTCATACAGTACAGTAAAACAGCTTGCATACAGGAGCTGGCACCAAGTGAAGAGGTGAGAAGAGTTACTGAATGGAAGAGAGAGAGGAGGTGGGAGATTGTTGAGCTGAAGGATCATTAGCAATAGGAGACAGAGGGCAAGTTGCAGTTTCACTTACACCTGACGTTAATGGCACAGGTTCTGGTTCCTTGTTGGATTCAATTCTATCTACCCTTTTGAAAAGTCAATTCAGGGATTACCAGGAAGATGGCAGAGGAGCCAGTCAGACTAAGTGAGTCCCAGTGTAACTGAGTGAATGTATGGAAAATTTTGCATACATGTTGGTGAGTAAATAAGCATGTTAGTGGCAGACTGAGTAGGGACTTGGGATCCAGTGGTCAGGGCGCTCCTGGTGAAGTGGCTGGTGCCACAGCCACTCTGCTTGGTCTCTAGTACTTCCCAGGGCACAGAAGCCGAACACTATTTTTTAAAATCAACAAAGCCCTTCTCAAGAAGAAGCTGCCAGGAGAGATTGCTGGCTCCAGGCTCTGCCTTACCTCTGTAGCACCTGGCCAAACACTGGCAGCAAGGGCTATGGAGGGAGCACACAAAGGAGCCCAGAGGCAGAACCCCACTGGAGAAAATGAAAGAGGCACCCTGCCACCATCTTGAAAACTGGGCCGAAAAGTGCTCCAACTTGCTCACCCTGGAGCAACAGACCTGACCCGATTTCTGTGACTGGTGAATTAACTACTCAGGGGTTGATCGTGACTCAGATGGAATATCTTATAGCATAAACTCTGGAGGGACAGGACAAGTGCTGAGTCTCAGGTGCCCCACCCCCTACTCTGATTCAGCCACAGGACAAAGGATATGGCCAGAAAAAGAGGAGGAAGACCTCCAAAGAGATCATTTGTGAGTCCAGGGCTGACCCACCCTCCTCCTCCCCTGCAATCCTCTGAACATCAGACCCACATGGCTGGGGCAAGACTGAGAGGGATGAACCTAGGCAAAGCCTGATGTCAGCAATAATAGGAGGATTCCACTCCAGGATAAGCCTGACTGGGGTGACCCCCTACCAGTACCTGGGGAAGAGACAATTCTGCACTTCCCAACTGGAGGGGATCCCCCTGGTCATATGAGAGTGGAAAAGGAAGACTGAAACCCCACTCACTCCCACCACCCCTCATGCTTCCCTGGGCTGGGCACTGGGGAGATTGCGAATGAGGCTGAAGCTCTGAAGGAGAAGGTAGAAGGGCACCTGAGAGGAACAACTATAGAACCTACCACCAGAGAGCAGGTTTTTTTTTTTACTTGTTTCTTTTTTAATTGTTTAATATTTTTCCTTTGTGCATGAATGTGTATGTGTGGATTCAATCTGCATCTCCCCCCACCATTTTTTTCCTTCTTCTTTTTTCTTTCATTTTTCTTTTCTGATTATGTGTGTATGTGAAGGATTGAGTGTTCAACTTTCAGCATTTTTTTTTAAAAGCAGGATTTATTGAGAGGACAGAAAAGCTCCCACAGTGGGAAGGGACCCAAAGGGGTTGCCTAACTTTCAGTATTTTTGTATGTTTTTACCTTTTTGTTCTTCTCTTTTTTTAGTTTAATGTATGCATGAAAAATGAATTTGATTTAAATTCCTTTTTTTTCCTTTTCCCTTCATTTTGGGTTAGGGGTGTGCATGTGTGAGTGTGTGTGCGTGTGTATGCATGTGTGTGTGTGTGTGTGTATTTGATTTTCCTGTTTTTGTTGTTGTTTTGTTTTCTTTGTTTTTATTCTAGTTTGTTTTGGTGTAAGTGTGTGTGTGTGTTTAATTGTTTTTTGCTTTGGTTCCTGTTCTTATTGGTCTGAGTTTTTAAATTTTATTTAAACATTTTTGTCCATTTTATTTCATTTTACTTTTCTCTATTCTCTTCATTTCTGCTACTGTATCTTGGACCCCAGGGGTACACACATGTACCCATCGCATCATTTTATAGAGTGGTGTTGGGGAGTGGATCTCAGGGAACCCACAGAATAATCACTGAACATTGTCATTTGCAAGTAATTTCTGGATCCTAGCTCCCCATCCTCCACCTTATTTGACTCTCAAAACTGCAAGAGACAGCAAAGCTTCCTACCCACAGCTCTGTTTCAAAATAGAACAAATTCAGATCCCTGATCAGGGAAGAATAGAGGGCTGAGCAAACATCAGAAGTGAATGTCTTAAAGCTACAGTAATCAAAACAGTCTGGTATTAGTACAAGAATAGGCATATGGACCAATGGAACAGAGTAGAGATTCCAGAAGCAAAATCTCAATTTCTCAAACAACTCATTTTTGACAAAGCCTCCACCAATGACAACTGGGGAGGGGAGAACCTATTCAGCAAATTGTCCTGGGAAAACTGCCATAAGCAGAAGATTGAAACAAGACTCTTACCTATTACCACACACAAAAATCAGTTCTAAATGAATCAAAGACCTAAACTTAAAACCTCAAACTATAAGAACCTTAGAAAATGCAGGTGACACCCTGATGGAAATTGGAACTGGCAATCAATTCCTGATCAAAACCCCAAGTACCCATGCCATAAGAGGTAGGATAGACAATTGGAATCTCAACAAATGTAAAAGCTTCTGCAAAGCAAAATAACCATCAGGTGAGCAGGAAGACAGCTTGCAGAATGGGAAAAAAACATCTGCCACCTATATATCTGACAAAGACTTAACAACCAGAATTTATAAGGAAACTCAAATGTGCTGAAAGAAAAAAACGAAAACAAAATAAACAGCCTTATTAAAAAGTGGGCAAAAGACATGAATAGACACTTCTCAAGAGAAGATATGTGGGCAGCCAACAGACACATGAAAAAGTGCTCAGCCTCACTAATCATCAGAGAAATTCAAATCAAAACCACATTGAGATATCACCTAACCTCAGTGAGATTGGCCATCATTAATAAAACAAACAACAATAGATGCCAGTGAGGATGCAGAGAAAGAGGAAAGCTCCTACACTGCTGGTGGGAATGCAAACTAGTGCAACTTCTTTGGAAAGCAGTGTGGTGATTTCTAAAAGAACTGGACATTGACCTTCCATATAACTTGGAATCCCCCTACTGAGTATATACCTGGAGGAACTCAAATCATTATACAAAAAAGTTACTTACATATGCATGTTTATTGCAGCACTATTCACAATAGCAAAAACATGGAACCAACCATACTGCCATCAAAACTGGACTGAATTTTTAAAAAATGGTACATATACACAATGGAACATTATACAGCCATAAAGATGGACAAACATATGGACTTTGCAGCAACTTGGTTGGATTTAGAGTCAATCATACTCAGTGATCTATCACAGAAACAAAGAACAGAGCCATATGTTCTCACTCATAAGCAGATACTGAATATTTTCCATAATATTATAAGAAAGGGATTGGCAGTTGCAGGATACTGCCAGGGTGGGTGAGTGAGGGGTTACACAACATCAATAAGGGTACCTGATCTCAAACCAGGCAAAGTGAAGACCAAAGGGAGGCCTAAACTTTACCTGTATGAATACCACTTATATACCTAATTCTGAATTGTACCCTATGTCTTTAAAATTAAAAAATGAACAAATAAATAAAAAGAAAAAAATAATTCAGTGATGGCTGGGTATTAGTTTTTTTTTTTGTCATAGATGACAGAGTACTACAGGATTGCATTTTGAATGGCTGCTGCAACCTTCATGTACCATTCTACATTTGGGTCCTAAGTCTCAAAAGCTAACTGTGCCTCCTAAATAAAGGAAATACCTTTGTTATTTCCTGTGTATGAGTCTCTTCATTTCTTCAGTTAGTTTTTCTTCCTCTCATGTCTCATTGTTCTTTCTCTGGTCCTCCAATTCTATCACCATGTTGCACAGCAAGGAGTTCAATTGTCATTTTTTTTGCAGATCTAGCTCCAGCTTCTTTCTGTGGGTCACTAAGTTGCTGAAGATCTCTTTGGCTTCTTCATTTATCTTCTCAAATTCATGAAAACTGTAGGCGAAGGTTTTTCCAAGCTTCATTCATGGTGACAGCCATAACCTCACATTAAGCAAAGTAAATGTTGCTAATGTTTTATAGATGTTACAATTTTTATATCTATAACCCTTGTCTAGGCAACCATCATTACTCTCCTATGTTAGTATTATAGCCTCCAAGTGAGGTTTTCTTCTGTTTTTGCACCCTACAGCAGCCCTTCAATATAACTGTGAGTGTAATTCTGGAAAAATAAAAATAAGATTTGTTGCTTATCTGCTCAAAATATCCTCTCTTATTCCACACTCCTTAATAAACTATAACATTCTTTTGTATAGTTGGTTTCAGAGAAAGAATTTTGTTCCATGTAAATGCCAACGTCTTTACAATGGTCAACAAGATTACATGATATGTTCTCAATCACTTCTCTGCCTTGATCTCCTATAATGCTCCTTGATCCTGGCTTCATTACTCCTATTAGTAGTGGACTTCTGCCTGATCCTGAAATAGCAGATCATCTCCATTTTCAGGGCCTTTCCTTTTTTCTTTCACACTCCATTTGATGTTCTTTCCCTAGGTATAATCACCTGGCTCATCTCTCCCTGTCTTCTCAGTAAAGCCTGCCCTGGTCACCCTATTTAAATTTATACCTGGGCCCCTAACATTTCCTGTTTTTTTCCCCTGGCATCTCCTTTTTATCAAAAGCACTGATTGCCTTCTAACATGATATATTTTACTAACAATATCTGTTCCACCCAGTAAAACATAAACTCCATCATGGTAAATCTGTAGGTTTGTTTTGTTCATGGCTATTTTTCCAGTCCTGAGTCCTGTACCTGATACACAGTGTTTAAAAAATAGGTACAAATAAATAAATACATAAATGAGAATTTCTTGTAATTCAATAATTATTTTGAATTCTTGGCAATTTAAACATAATCAAGCAAAAGTTCTTATTCTCAAGCAATTTGTTTTGGCAAAGGGAACAGAGAAATACAGGAATTACATTTCAATACAAAACATGGTAAATGTTATAGTTGTGGGAATAGAAATCCATTTTTAGGACATGGGGAAGGAGATATTATGTTCAGTTGGAAAAATAAATATTGAATAATATATTTAAATAACTCAACATGGCAAGTTCAAAAAGGAGCCTTGAAATAGGTTCTCTAATGAAAGTCTTAAATTCTCACTTGAAATTATATAAATAATTTTCCAAAATTTTTATATAAAGTCACCTTTGAAATGTGACTTTCTTCAGTTTGACTGGCTCCACTTTCCTGTTTTCTGAAGATTTTCTCTAGAGCACACTCTGCTGGAATCACAGCTAGGTCTTACATTAAGATAATGAGTATTTGATTTGCAAATTGAGCTGTTTTATGTTGCTGATGAAACTGCAAATTGCCTATATTGCATCTATTCTGGCCACTCTATTTAAATTACAAATAAAATTGCAGTTCCTCTTACTTTTGTGCTATCATGAGTAAGCAGGGGCAAGAAGTAGAAGTTTGACTAACATTTTGCTTGTCTAAGGAAGCTCAGGGAAATAGTTTTATAGGTTTTTAACTTATATGCCTTTTTCAAGTACTTAAAAAAAATACTGTTTTGACATTCAATGTTGCAAACCATATAAAGTAAAACTTAAAAAATTTGTCTTAATCCTACTCACCTAAACAGTCACTCTGGAAATATATGCACTGAAAGGACAAAATGGAATTTCTCTGGTCATCTTGAATAGGCTTAGGAGCACAAACACTGACAATAATTCTTTGCCAGAAGAACAATTAGTTTCCCAGTGTCATTCTATTTGGTCACAAGACATTAAGATTAACATTTGTTCCAAGAATTTGCCTTCCAGTTACCAGCCCACCCTTTGTCTATGTGATTAACCACCTGTGATTGACCCACCCAATACTTCTGCTGTCAGAGATGTGGAAACAGACCATCACCCCATCACCATGGCAACAGCTCCTGTGTTCTCCCACCCAAGAATGTTTGCCTGCCCCCCTTAAAGAAACTTTATAAATCCCCAGCCTCAAATATTCAGAGCATGTTTTTCTTAGAATCTGGCCCTTTCTCCACCTTTTGGGGATGTGAATATACTCTTTTTCTAATCTACTTTCTGTGCAAATCTTTGCTTTACCCATGACACTGACCTAACATGCACAATATTATATTATATTGATTATATTATATAAATATTTGTGCAAGTTGCTTTGTCACTTTGTGATAGTAAGTGAATTTTTTTTGAACAGCTTAATTTTACATATATTTTCACAGTTTGCTTAATGATTCAATTTTCAGTAAAAATTTGGGTTCTTATTTTTGTCTGATAATAATGATAGTACTTTGAATTTATAGAGAATTATTGAAAGGCACAGGGAACAGTCAGAAGGGCGTCCCCAAGATGGCGCTGCCTCCCAAAGACAACAAAGGCCCTAAGCAGCTTTTCCCACCTGCGCGAAACTTAAACCTGTGCTCAAACAACCTCTCCCTATAGAAATGCTACCTCATAGTCTCTTCCAATAAGACTCAAGCCCAGCACTGGCCAGCCCCTACAAGGTTCATAAATATATCCTTCTCCCTGCGTATCTCTCTCTCTCTCTCTCTCTTGCTTTCTCTCTCTGTCCCTACCACTCTCTTACTCTCTCTCCTTCTTGCTTACTTTCTCTCCTTCTCTCTCACTCTCTCTTTCTCTCCTTCCCTCTTTCTCTCTCTCTTGCCCTTCCTCATTTACAGTCCCTTCATGTAACTGCCCCTTTAATAAATCTCTTGGTTCAGACTGGGCGTGGAGTCGTTACTGGTGCCAAACTTCTTTCATTGATGCCACGACTCGGATGGGTGCTCCCTTGCCTCTGTATGAGTGTATTCCCATAGGTGAGAGCCCTAACCTGGCGCCTGTGGCCACTCCATCCCTCCTGAACTGTCCCACTGTTTTGAATGTGTAAAATGCATCCATCAGTGACCGTTGGATAGGCAAGTTCCCCTCCCCAAACAAGGGAGTAAAAACTTTCCAGGGAACTCTGGAGGGAATGGACTTCAAACCCTCCCCCTCTGGCCCCCAGGCAAGGGGGAACGCACCCGCCTCAGCTTTCATGACCACCGCAGACCCTAAAGCCTTCCTCTTCTCCTTTATCTCTCTCAAACTTAAAAACT
>NW_007250708.1:29165-42280 GCF_000164805.1 Carlito syrichta
ACCACCTCTTTAACTCCTATAAGCATTCAAAAAAGTGGGCAGAGATTTCCCTCCCTCCCGACCCGCTTCGACCCATTGAACTCTTGGCCTTAACGGATGTTAGGTCCCACTGTGAATCGGGTCTTTCTCACCCTCGTGCAGATCTCTCTCCCACTGGGTGGGACCCCGATTTGGCGCCTGTGGCCAACCCTGCTCTCTCACACTCCCCCCACCCTTCTGAACGCCCCAGCCACATTCACACTAGCACTCGTTGAATAGGCAAGTCCCCCTCCCCTAACAAGAGAGTAAGAACTTTCTGGGGAACTCTGGAGGGAACGGACTTTAAACCCCCCCTCCGGCCCCCAGGCGAGGAAAAACACACCCACCTTGGCTTTCAAGACCACCGCAGACCCTAAAGGCTTCCTCTTCTCCTTTATCTCTCTCAAACTTTAAAAACTCCCACAGCTGCTGGGTCACAGAGGGCCCCAGGGGCCCCATGGCTGCTAACCCACAGTGGTTCCAGTAAAATCTCTCCCTCTCTTTCCCTCCTCCCTAAGGAATCTCACAGCTGCTGGGCCATGCCTGTTGGCCCACAGCAGCGTCTAAAGGGCTCCCACACCAAAAACTCTGTTCGACCGGCAGGAATTGGGACTACACTCCCTACCCACCTGGTCAAGTGCTCTCTGTCTGTTTCTGAAAATCCTAGCGCTAGGTGCCTTGACCCCTCAGTTCTCCAGGAGAACCCTGGGTGTGCCAAACCTCTGTGACGACAGACTTTGCCACAGCCACACTTCTTGGACAGCTGACTCTTCGGGGGATGCCCCGTTTGGTCTGCCTGTTCCCTGTGGGAGGCTTGTAATCCCTGCCAGCTGATTCTCTCTCTCTCCCGATATCAAGCCCAAATGCCTAATTCGCCTCTACACACACAAGACTGGCCAACATATCCCTTAGACAACCAAAATCAGTGGCCTATATAACTTCTGTGAGCATTCAGAACGGTGGGTAGAGATTCCCCACATTCAGTCCCTTTCTCTCTTCCATAAACACTCCCTCTACAGGTTCTCTCTTTCCCTTTGTCCTACATGTGTCTCTGCTTCCTCCTCTAAACTCCCCTCCCCCCACCACAAACACTGTAAGGCCCCTCCCAGCAGCTTACTCCTCTCCCGTCTCAGATTTCAATCCTGCAGAGGAGCCCCCTCCTTCCTCTTCAGCTCCACCCACTTCTCCAGCAATTCAACCTCTGTGCCCTCCCCTTTCAATCACCCCCCAGTATAGCCCTCTGGTAACCCAAGGCCACACCGGTCATTCAAATACACTTCCCCTTCTCTACCTCAGACCTCTCACAAATAAAAAAGTCTTAAATCATACACAATTAATCCTGTCACCTCCCTCTATTTCTAACTTCAACCCAGCAGATAAACCTCCTATAGTCTGCTTTTGCTATTCCACTCTCCATCAGTTTCTTCTCCTTTTCACCCTACACCTTTATCTGAGAAGGAAGGGCTGGTGTCTACAGCTGTGGCACCTGACCCTAACCTTCAGTCTTTCTCTTTTACCTTTGGAAAAGGAACCAGTGCCAAAGGCCACGGTGCCTTTTCACCCCCCTCCACTCACTGCTTGATAACCTCCTGGTAACATCCTTACAAACAGCAACAAGTCTTTGTTGTTTTCTTATCATAAATTTTTCTCAAGTTATATCTAAACTGGAATTATATCAACCTTCTTCCCAGACAAAAGTAAAGGAATCATGTAAATAAATCCTGTTAGCTAACTACAAAAAGGTGTTCATAAACAGGTTAACTAGGACAGAATAAAAGAGGTTTTTCAAAAACCAGATAAAAATCCAGCAATATTTCTAAGTCACCTCTCTAAGACATTGCCGCAGTTTATGAATATTAATTTAAACTCTGGAAGGACAGACTCTTTTGGCTATGTATTTTATCTCCCAGTCACCACCAGGTATTAGGTGCAAACTCTAAAAATTAAAAAAGGGCCCACAAACCACTCAATTAAAGCTATTGGACACGGCCTTTAAAATCTTTAACAACCAAAAGGAGGAAGAAATACAGGACCACCAACATAAGCAGAAAACCCTTCAGCTTTTATCTACCACTTTAGCAGAAAAAGCCACCACTGATAATCTTCCACCCCAGATGACCAATAGCAGAAGGGGTACACAGCCCCCTTCCCAGGTTTGTTTCTGATGCTGTCAAAATGGGCATATGGCCAAAGACTGTCAAGCCCTGCCCACCAACAAAACCCTGTCTCAAATGCAAACAGCATGGACATTGGGCTCATAATTGCCTCGTTCACCTAGTGGGAGGAGAGCACGTGGCCCATAGGCTTGCTGTAATTAAGGGACACCAGGCATCTCAAAAAAAAAAAAATCTCTTGGGCTTGCTCCAGTCAGGTTAACTTGCCCCTAACTTGATAGCCCCAATGTCTTTAAAACAAACCATTAAACCAACCAAGCCTAGGGTGGAAATGTCAGTAGCTGGTGGGGTTATATCATTTGTTATTAATACAGGGGCTACATGCTCAGCTCTACTTAAACTCCTGGTCCACTCCTTCCTTCACTCCTTTTGGTTGTGGGGTTACAGGGCATTATATCCAGGTCCCTCACTACGCCATTACTTCCATGTGTTCTGATAGATAAAATATTTCAACACTCTTTCCTTGTTATGCCAATGTGTCCAGCTCCATTATTGAAAAGGAACATTATGACAAAAATTAAAACTCACACCACTATACTTTTTGGGTGCCTTTTGTATAGCTTTGGATTTCCCTAATACTTCCACATTGAATCCTATCTAAGCCCTTCCGCTGCATATAAACTTATTACTTTGGTTAGAGCTCTGAAGTTAAGAAAAATGCAAAAAAAGTTGTTGGTATAAGGTATGTTTTTAGTAAGAAAGGATAAAAAAAGATAATAATTATAAAGGAAAAAATCTTGTATGGTACATTTTGTTCTATAATAGAATGACTAGTTAAAGAAAGCATAGAACAAAAATAGAAGGTTTAAGCATGTCAAAGAATGGTATGAATTTATCGAACATGTTAGGTGAAAGTTAGTGCAAAAAAGTAAAAGAAATTCTGTAAACACTCGAGGCTAAAAAAGACTCCACATAGTTAGTCTGCGTTGGGGGTATACCAACCTATCAATTGCTAAGAGGTGTCTGAAATATCTTCGTGAAAAGTATGACAAAAGGGGACAAACCAAATATTTCCCATACCCTTCATTCTCTTATCTGTGTGTGTCTGTCACTTTAAATCTGCTAAAAAGCTGGTTGAGTTATTATGCTTTGTTTAATGGGACATGTGGTCTTTTAAAAACTTGATTGGTGCATATTTCTTGATGTCATTATATGTCTCCTTTTATTTATGTGGTGTTTTCTCCCTAATCATTGGCACTGTTAAAATTTCTGCCTTTGTTGTTAAAATTGTAAAAAATTGTCTGCTCCATATAAAAGTGTTACCTATTATCTTAAATTCTTTCTGGGGACCACTCCCCCTCCTTTCCTTAGCCTGTGTTCTCTTTCATAAATTCTAAAGGGGCTCATTCTAATCCACCTATAAAATAATAATAATAATAATAATAATAATTTTATAATCTTTCTCTGTCAACTGAGAAAATAAATAGGCTGTTCTCATTTTCAAATGCTAAAGGCCAGGTTAGTTAAAAGTAAGTCCATTTCTAAAGGTTTAGGCCTTGCCTAAAATCATGATCAACTGCTTGTCCCTGTAAAAAAACTGCTGGAAAATCTCTTAGAGTCTTGTGATATATGCTGACTCCCTACTTTATATTGTAATGCTAAGTAACACTAATGCTTGCATTTTTTGGCTATGCTCATTTAATTGTCCACGTCTTATGACTAAGGCTGCTCTTTAGTAATTCATGAGAATTTTTTGACAATTTTGCCTGTTCATAATTAAAAATCTGTTCACTCTAAAGGGTTTCAAACCAGGTGTTCTTGTAGACATCATTAAAAAGTCATAAAGCAAAAAAAAAAAAAACAAAAAAAGAAGGGGAGAGAAAACACCTAGCTTGGTGATAGTGGCTGTTGACTGAAGAGGGAGGGGCATGGCCCAGCGCAGCACTCTGTATGCCATCCACCCAGAAAATCCTTGGGTCTATAGAAATGTGGCTGGGGTCCAAATTAATTTCTTAATTAATACTAAGGCTAAGTTTTTAGCCCTTGTGCTCATACTAAACTTCTTCCTCCTAAAAGCTGCTCTCCAGTGGAATTAAAGGTGTTCCAAAAACTAAATGTTTCACCTAACAGTTACTAAAAGGTAAATTCAAATTATGACTATAAAAGGTTATCTATAAATAAATAAAAAGGAAAGCAAAAAGCAAGGGAAAAATGTAAAAATGTTGTTGGTATACAAATAAAGTTTTAGCAAGAAAACAAAAAAGAAAGGAATTTAAAAAATATATATATTTATCTAAGAGGAAATCTTATATGGTACATTTCTGTCCTATAATAAAGTAGATAGTTATAAAAATTTTAAAAAAGGGATAAAAAACAAAAATAAAATGATATAACCACACCAAAAATGGTATAAGGGAAGTTAAAAAAAATATACGTACAAAAAATTCTATAAACAATCTAGGCATAACAAAGTCTTTTCTGAATGCAAGTCTCCAAACATTTTTGGATTTCTCTTCAAATTTTATATAGAATTTACTTAAGTGCCTAGTTCAAATTATAGTCTAAAATAATCTGTCAGGTCACCATTATAGTCCAAAGGTACAAAAGATGCCACTTATAATAAAGCTACAAAAATTAAAGTTTATTATTTAAATTATACTAATAACTTCAGGCCTTGTAGGTTTCATAAAAAAAGATAATCAGCCAGTGCCTACAATTGTCAAAATATAGGCCTGACTTTATTCCTTAAGCTACAATCCAGTAATTTCATGCAGTTCTATGTTTCTTTAATAAATCGCTCAATATCACAGACTCTGAGTCTACCCAAGTTGCTGTAAGGTTCATAATTTTGTTCTTTATGACTGCATAATATTCCATCATATATATACACTACATTTTTACCCAGTCTTCTTTCAGTGAACAACACAGTTGGTTCTACACATAAATGTTTATTGTAGCATTATTCACAATAGCATTTATGGCAGTACCATTCATACAAAATCTTACCACCCCTTACACACAAAATCCTACTGTTCATTTCCCCTCACTATCAGGAATTCCCCTGTTCACAACCCCAACTCAACCATTAGTTGTCAATGTTACCTGTGCCACACCTGGCCTCTTCTTCTGGTACTGCCCCTAAACATCACTTAACTTTTCTTTTAGATATGTTCTCTTCCAGGTTCTCTATTTACCTCTATAGTCTACTCCAAGACAGCTGGTTACTACCACCCTCGTGCCCACTGGAGGACTGGCTGAAACAAGTCATCATTCTGCATTTACAAAAAACTTTCATACAACTCAAGCTTTCAAGAATCTTCACCTTCAGTGCCTACCTCTAAACCCTATTCTGACTGGTTCTGTGCCCTTCTCCCACCTCACCCCACAATGCCCACATCCAGCAGGAAGCAGCCAGAAAGAATAACGATGCCCCACTCCCAAATAAACAGAAAAGGTGGGAATGAAAGGCACAGGGAACAGTCAGAAGGGCGTCCCCAAGATGGCGCTGCCTCCCAAAGACAACAAAGGCCCTAAGCAGCTTTTCCCGCCCGTGCGAAACTTAAACCTGTGCTCAAACAACCTCTCCCTATAGAAATGCTACCTCACAGTTTCCTCCAATAAGACTCAAGCCCGGCACTGGCCAGCCCCTACAAGGTTCATAAATATATCCTTCTCCCTGCATAGCTCTCTCTCTCTCTTGCTTTCTCTCTCTGTCCCCACCACTCTTACTCTCTCTCCTTCTCTCTTACTTTCTTTCCTTCTCTCTCACTCTCTCTCCTTTCCTCTCTCTCTCTCTCTTGCCCTTCCTCGGTTACAGTCCCTTCATGTAACTGCCCCTTTAATAAATCTCTTGGTTCAGACCGGGCGTGGAGTTGTTACTGGTGCCAAACTTCTTTCAATTATAGTATATTAAAGCTAAAAATATCTCCCACCAAACACCAGGACAAAAATATAACAAACATTCTTTTAATGGTATAAATTATTTCAGAATAAAAAGAAACCTTTGGGTGTAAAAACCAAGGGAAAAATGAAAGCCAGGAGATAAGCTAATGAGCTGACTTTGTAAATAATCTTGCACGTTGTTAGGGTACAGGGTGTGAGGTGAATGGATGTATGGAGAGCAGCACAGCACCGCCAGAGCTGGTGTGCCAGGGGTGCATGCTGGTAACCAGAGATCATGCAAACCAGAGTAATGCAAAGATTTGCAACACACAAAGAAGTGAAAGAAAAAAAGATTTATTTAAGAAAAGTTAGCTTCCCACAGTGTAAGTGGGCCTATACTCTAGATGAGTATGTCACTGTAGCCCCACCCCCCCAGCTCTGGCTTAAATCTTTTCCCCTGGAGACATTGCAATCAGGTAGATGTGACTGCTCTGACTTCCCTGATGACCACTTGTGGATCTTGGGGACCCTGAGGGGTGTCCTGGTCACCAGGCACTGAGTATACAATGGGTCAATACTGGTCATGCTTGAGAAGTCTGAGTTTCTAAAAAAGACAAATTACAATAGGCTGGTACCCATCATGCTTAGGAGTCTGTGTTTCTGAAAAGACAAAATCGGCAAAGTTAATCTTTGAGAGCATGTATTTCTCTCGGACACAGTCTCTCTTTTCTCATCACTGTGTTGGGGTTTAGGAACAAGATAAAAGAATTGATTTCTCCAGGACATAGCTTCTACTTTCTCATCATTGTGTCATGGTTTAAGAACAAGATAAAAAAAATGACTTCCTGCTCTTGGTCTGTCCTTTCACAGGTGACTGGGGAAAATAAATATTGTTTCTGAGGAATATTTGGTTTAGGTTTTAGCATCCAATATAGGGTATTATATGAGGAGAAAAAAACACTTATTGGGACAGTATAACAAAGATAATCAAATCTGAAACACATATAAGGTTAGGACCCTCAAAGCATTACGCCCTCAGTAGTGGTCTGAACTAAAAAATTTCACTCAGCATTGCTCACCTTTCAAAAAGCTTACCTATCAGAAATTTCACCTCTTATTGCCTGGATTTTTAGTAGAGAATATTTTCCTTACCCTAATAATTTAAAATGATAGAGTTGCATCTCCCTTGGACCTGACATACAAATTTACTCTAGTCATAAGAAGTGAGACCATTATAAAATATGATTCTGAGTTAATGATTCTCAGGGAACATCAGAAAAAAGTAAATGCAAAACCTGTCTTCAGAAATTTTCTGACTCTTCAGAACAACAACAACAAAAATCTCATGTCGAATAAAAAAGCAAAATCTGTAAAGTATTTCCAAGACATCCTGAGAACATGTGACTAAGGTGGTTGGGTTACAGCTTGGTTTTATACTTTTTTTTTTTTTTTTTTTTTAGGGAGGCAGAACATAAATCAATACATGTAAGATTTACATTGGTTAGGCCTAGAAAAGAGGGACATCTCCAAGCTGGGGCTTACAGGTCATGAGTGGATTCAGAAATTTTCTGAATGGCAATTGGTAGAAAGAGTTAAACTCTGCCTAAAAAAAAAAAAATCAGTCAAAGAAATGCTTTAGTTAAGATAAAGGGGAGTTGTGGAAGCCAAACTTCCTGCTATATAGATGAAGCTTCTAAATAGTAGGCTTCAGAGACTAGGTTGCATATGTCTTAAAAGATGTAAATTTCTCTACAAGTGCAAATTTCCTCATAAGATAACTTTGCATGGTCACTTGAAAATAAAAGAAACATTTTGTCATAAGATATTTTTATTTCCAATAGGGCCTGTTGTCTGTCATGTAATGCTATGCCAGATTCAAGTTGGAATTTGGTATCATATTGCCACAGAGTCTGTTTTGTTAATCTTATGGTCTCCATTTTAATGTATTTATTTATTTATTTTACATTTACATTTTATTTTAAAGTTGTGTACATAAGTGGTTTGGGTAAAGTTTTGGGTCTCCCATTGGACTTCACTTTGCCTGGATTAGGATCAGGCATCCTTAAGATGTTCTGTGCCCCCTCCCAGCAGTGTCCCGCTATTGCCAATCCTTCTTCTATAGTATTATCATAGGTATTCCGGGTCCACTTGTGAGTGAGAACATGTGGTACTCAGTTCTTTGTTTCTGTGATAGATCACTGAGTATGATAGACTCCAAATTCATCCAAGTTGCTGTGAAGTCCGTAATTTTGTCCTTCATGACTGCATAATATTTCATCATGTATATGCACCACATCTAAAAAATCTAGTCCAGTTTCAATGGGCAGCACAATTGGTTCCATGTTTTGGCTATTGTGTATAGTGCTGTAATAAATGTGTGTGCAGATATATTTTCTGTAGAATGATTTCCTCCAAGAATATGCCCAGGGGGTTGCTGGGTCATATGAGAGGTCAATTATAGTTCTTTTAGAAATTGCCACACCGTTTTCCATAGAGGTTTGTACTCCCACCAATAGTGTAGAAGTGTTCCCTTTTTCCCCATATCCTCACCAGCATCTGTTTTTTGTTTTATTATTGATGGCCATTCTTATTAGAGTTAGGTGGTATCTCGTGTGATTTTGATTTGTATTTCTCTGATGATTAGTGAGACTGTACATTTTTTCATGAGTCTGTTGGCTGCTCATATGTCTTCTTTTGAGAAGTGTCTATTCATGTTTTTGCCCATTTTTTAATGGGGTTGTTTTTTTTTTTTCTTTCAGCACATTTATGTCCTTGTAAATCCTGGATATTAGGCCTTCATCAGATATATAGTTGGCAAATATCTTTTTCCTATTCTGGGGCGTCTCCCCACTCTCTTGATGGTTTCTTTTGCTTTGCAGAAGCTTTTCAGTTTGATAAGGTCCCACTTATCTGTCTTATCTTTTATGTCAGGGGCATCTGGGGTTTTGATCAGGAATTGGTTGCATATTCCAATTTCTGTAAGGGTATCTCCTGTGGTTTCTAAGATTCTTATAGTTTGAGGTTTTACATTTAGGTCTTTGACCCATTTAGAGTTGATTTTTCTGTATGGTAATGGGTAGGGGTCCTGCAAGTAGTCAGCCGTTTCTATTTTAATGTTAATGCCAATTGGTTGTGCCTAAAACTTCACAAAAGAGGGAGTATAATGAGACATTTCTGCATTTCTTTTTCCTCATGCCCTGGGATTTAGTTTTTCAGTTTTTTTCTTGGCCCAGAGGTGGTTTCTTCAGTCAGTTGAGGAGACTAAAGTTGTATTTTTAGCTTATGCACACTGAGAATAGCCCCATCTTAAATGTTCTCACAATAAAAATGTCATGATATATACTTGGAAATAATTTCCTAGTGTGATAGTGGACTCTGAAAACAGTAGAATTGAAACCCCATGAATTTGAGACAATTGATAAAAATTTTAAAAAGATTATTTTAAAAAGACTTGATAACAAATAGAATTCTAGAAATTAAAAATTTCCAGAATTTAAAAATGCAATGTATACTTTAAAGAGTAGCTAATAAACAGCTGAAGAAATAATTGGTAAATTGGAAAAAATAAAGTATGAAAATAACAAAAATATTCCACACAGATAGAAGAAAATTATATGGTATGAACATAAAGTTAACAGATTTGAAAGACTGAATGAGGACAAACTTTTGTTTAATAGGATTACAGTAGGAAAGAATGCAGGCAACGTCAGAGATAATTTCAAATCTATGTGCATCCTCAACTATTTAAATGAAAATGCACAAACCTGTTGACTACCACAGTGAAACTGCATAATAGTCAAAATAAAGAAAAAATCTTTAAAGCAAGGAGAGAATAACAGATAATTTACTATAAAACCTTCAAATGTGATAAGAGATGTTTCAAAAACATCAGTAAATTCAGAAAAAAAATTTGAAAAATTATATCTGTAAAGATCTAAGGAAAAATAACTAGAATTTGGCCTAGAATTCTATATCCATCTAAACTAATATTCAACTGAGGAGAAAATAAAGATATTCTCAAAGAAAGGCTGAAAACATTCAATATTAACTTATTATTAACTTTCAGAAGAAAAAACTATTAATGAATGTTCTTTTGAAAAAATGACATTGAAACCAGAAACATGGAATTGAATGTTAAAAAACATGAGTAGCCAGGCTCAGTGGCTCAGCCTGTAATCTCAGCACTTTGGGAGGCCAAGGCAAGTGAATTGCCTGAACCCGCAGGTTTGAGAACAGCCCAGGTAACTTGATGAGACCTTGTCTCTACAATAAATCAAAAATCAGCCGGGTGTGTAGTGCTCACCTGTAGTTCTAGCTACTTGGAAGGTTGAGGTGTAAGGATCACCAGATCCCAGCATGTTGAGGCTGGGGTGGCCGTGAGCATGCCACTGCCTTCCAGCCTGGGCAATGGAGTGAAACTCTAACTCAAAAATAAAAAATAGAAAATAAAAAACATGAGTAAAGAAATGGAATAAATGAATTATTTTTCAATGAATAAAACTAAAGAAATATTAACTTATACAATAGTATAATTATAACTTATTTGGGGAGTATAAAACAAGGGGAAATAAAAACATTGGGCAATAATATACGTCCTGGAAAAGTTTCTCAGATCTTATGCAAATGGTAAGCAAAAACTTAGAAGATAAAGATGTTATCATGAAAACAGGGCAGCAAATGCCATGGAGTCCATTTCAAAGACTGACTCATTAAAGCAGATTTGCCACCTGTGAGTCAAATTCAAGTCAGTTAAAGGATGAAAACCATTTTGCTGTGATTGGCAATAATTGTGTCTCTGGTCATTAAGTCAAGGGTCTACAAAGCTGAAATATAGTGTCAGTAGCAATGAACTTGGCAACTGATATAGGATTTTGTGTAGGACAAAACATTGGAAGTTCATTTGATTGAAGTGTGCACAGCTATCACATAGAAAATGAATATTTCATTTCTACTGATGCAGAGCCATTCTTTGCTTCATGTCCCTGGTCTTTGTCTTTTTTCTATTCCAACTTCTGCTGCTTTCAGAAGAAAAGTCACTAGAAGTGGGTTGAAGGTCTTTCTGTTCCCATTGTGAACTAAATGTCATGTACACTTGTCTTTGGGGAGTAGAAAGACTCATGCTTTTATGAATTGTTGAATACAGGTTCACCATTCTACCTGGACCCATTGGTGGAGATATGCCCAAATTCAAATTATGAGCTTGAGCAAGAGTTTTTTTTGAGTTGGAGTCTCACTCCGTCACCCAGGTTGGAGTGAAGTGGAATGCTCACGGCCACCCCAGTTTTGACCTGCTGGGCTCCAGTGATTCTTCTGCCTCAGCTTTCCAAGTATCTGGAACTACAGGTTCATGCTACCATACCCAGCTAATTGAGCAAGATTTTAAGGGGACAAGGAAAACCAAAAGACCTTGGATTGGGGATCATTAAATGGCTCTTTTAATGGTACCATTACGATAACTTTTGCCATTGTATTTACTGGGTATTTATGTTTTATTTTCTTCTTCTGTGTATGTTCACAAGTTCCAGAGAGAATGCTCTCTATAGTACACTAGTCTAAAAGCAGCTACATATTTGCTTTTAGACTCTTGTAGAAATGTCTGGTTTATGAAAACCTTGTGACTATTGTGGCTGATATTCCCATTTGGAGTGGATCAACTGGCACTTCATTTACTAGCAAGGTGGGAAGAAACAAATGCGTCTCACTTGCTAAATGGAAATGGCACATTGACAAACCCAGTTGGCCTGGGCCCTGAAGAGTCTTGGCTTTACATGAAAAAAAAAGGCAGTTGTTCATTGGAGGGAAAATTTAATTTCCACTCTGCTACCTGAAGGAAGCTGCTGATTCAATGGAGTACTCAATCAGTTATCATACATTTTGTGGCCTGTTTCACTGATCATTCAGATAAGCTGAAACCAGATTGAAACCACTAGGAAGCTATGGCTGTTCAACTCAGCAACATCTGTGTATAACTGAAATTGAACAATTATTGTTCTATGGGCAGAAATCAAGCCTGTTCTTATAGTTCTGAACAGTGTTCCCCTTGATAGCTTTAATCATTTTACTTAGTCTTGGGCTATCAAGCCTTCTTTTCAGCTGAACAGTTGGAAAACCATAGACGGCATAAGAAAGAAGGATCTCCTGTAGTCTAGACGGCATAAGAAAGAAGGATCTCCTGTAGTCTGCAGAAAAAAATTGTGGTTACTAATAATAACTTTTGTGTCATTCTTACAGATATCTATAGTGAGGGCCCATCCTCTAATGAGACAAGGGATTCCAGCTGTTGATCAAGCCTGCACTGCCCAGATTACACTATTGTTGCTGAGTTCATTATCAGACTGGACATCACAACACACATAAGCTGGACACTGAAAGGGTTAAGAGTTAATATGGGAATGCTAGCTTAAAGCTAAAAATTGAGTAGGTGTAGTTAAAAAGACTAGTGAGCAATCATTGTAGTCTGCTCAGCTTAGTCATGCTTAAAGCAGCAGCTTGATTCAGTCCTTCTATAAGCATTGGCTAATGGAAACAGTTGTTTGAGTAAAATTGATAATTGCTTGTAACCCCTTGGTTATTTCCTTGAATTAATTACTCCTCTGTCTTTCCCAGCGTTTTTCTTCCAGGCATATGAAGTCAGGCTGGCCTAACAATCTATTGTGAACAACTTTCTGTGATTGCCCACTAGACCCCTGCCTGAAGTTACAAGACATGCATTCTCCTAACAACCTCAGTGCCTAATGGATGTTACTAACACTTAGAAATACAGCTGCAAGAAAACTTTTACCCATTCTCGATTTCCAACTTAGATCTAAATACTCCCTGCACCCAAACCCCAGGTCCACACTAACTGTAGGTGTTGCTCCCATTCTCTCTTGGAAGTCAATAAACTCTTTTACTTTCCTTTGCAAATCTTTGCTTTATTCCTGTGGCACTGGCCTACCTACACTCCTGAATCCTAACAGATACATAATAGAGTATCTATGTATCTGATGACAAGTTTCTTACTGTTTGCCAATCTTGTGACTCCTGTCCAAAGTTGACTTGCTTTTCTTTTTTGTTGTTGAGTTGGAGTCTCTGTCACCCAGACTGGGAGGGCAGTGGCCG
>NW_007250708.1:42358-130372 GCF_000164805.1 Carlito syrichta
GGCCGCTCCCGGCCACTGCAGCCTCTACCTGCTGGGCTCCGGCGATCCTTCCGCCTCAGCCTTCCAATTAGCTGGAACTTAAGGGACGCGCTACACCCAGCTAATTTTTTTGATCTATTGTAGAGATGAGGTCTCACCAAGTTGCCCAGGTGGGTCTCAAACGCGCGGCCTCAGGCAATCCACTCACCTTGGCCTCCCAAAGCACGGGATTACAGGCTGAGTCACTGAGGCCAGTTGACTTGCTTTTCTTATGGTGAAGAAAAAGTCACAATTCACAGGAAATTTCTCCTGCAATCCTGGAAAAGGAGCACATACTCTATGTTCAGACAAAGGAGTTTATTAAAGTAAAGCGCCTGGGCTGACACTAAAGTGACATCAGCACCAACTTGAAACAGGGAGGGTCTTTTATATGCACATAGTTTAAGGGGGTCGGTCAGGAGTAGAAAATTTCTTTTTTTTTTTTGAAAATTTCTTGCAAGTAGCTGAGCTTGGGGGTGGGAGGAAGGGGCTCCATGAGAAGTCAGTGGGTCTTCTGTTTCCAAGGGGCTCCTTGGGAAGGGGGGGTCTTCCTTGCCACCTCCTTTATGAGTCAACTCAGAGGTTAGAGCACAGCATTCCTGTTTTTCAATGTTAAAACAGGGCCTGAGGGGCAGTTTCCTGTGTTGATTAGCAGGGAAAAGGAGGGGTGATTTGGGGTTGTAGCTCCCTTACACTTTAGCTTTTTGTTATATGGAATAGGGCCAAAGGTCTGTTTTCTGTAGCTTCTTCCTGTCAAGAAGAGTCGCTGACCCTGGGGGCAAAAGGCTGGAATTGGGAGGGGGTTTTGTTAGAGTGGAGTGATAGAAAGTCATCGATATTCAGACTGCATCAGTAGAAGTTCATAGACAGCTTGATTTGTAAAAGCTCGGAACTGGTCCTATAGGAAACTGGACAAGACAAGGCCCGAAGGCCAAAATGAGGAAAATGATTGCCAAAGGACTGAGGAAGGGGAGTAGACATGGCATCCAATTCCAAATTTTGGACCAGCTGCTTCAGGATTTGTTTTGGTGCTGTTGGATTTTAGAGGTTCAGTTGTTAACTTTTTTGCTGTATCTCTAACTCGACCAGACTGGTAGACATATTTCCTCCCCTTTTCAGCAACTGAGAGATCTAACACTCTGGGATTTTGGAGGATGACTCCTGCTAGAGAATCTAATTGGTTTTGTAAGGTAATAATGCTTTCAGATATTTCATCTAAGCTGTTAGAGAAGTCTTCAGATAATTGTTGGTAGAGAGAGAGAGAGGTAGATAAGCTGGCTGCTCCAGTACCTTCCCCTGCAGTTATTCTTAAGCCTATGAGGAGGGGAATAAGCTGTACAACCTGTTTGGGTCTTGTGTGGGTTAGGGGTATGGGTAATGCCTAATTGTTGGGAGTGGTGTTAATTTCAGGTGCAAGGAAAGTTAGGGTGCATGTCCTTGTCCAATTATTGGGGAGGCAGATATAAGAACTAGTCCCAGGAAAGAATATTCCTGGAGCTTTGTGGCAAAAGTTCATTTTAATAGTGAAAAGGATCAATAGGGTACCTGGAGTTTTCATTTTCCCAACTGAAAAATGTTCCTGCTAAAATGGCTCTGGTGAGGGGTTGGAAAGGTTCTTGAGAGCTGACTTGGTTTGCACTGGTTGTTTTATTTTCCAGATGGAGAAAATATATTTTTGTATCTATAAAGACCCATTTGTTAGGCCATTCATAAGCTGGTATTAGTAGGCATTCAGAGTAGGAAGGGTTAGAGCAGAATTCCCATGAAAAAATGTCTATTCAATTGTTTGGCCTTATTTGACAATAGAATTAGTTTTTGTTTATTAATTCTGAAGCTTATATTGTTGGTTTAGCTGAAAAGTGTATAGGTTTTGAAAAGGAGGCCATTTGGGTTACTTGGTAGTTTGCCCAATCATTTGATGGCATTCTTGTAATAGTATGGTTGCAGAGCAAGTTTTGGAGGGTACCCAGGTGTTTGCCATTTTGTTGGACCTGTTTTATACAGAGGGGGGCTTGAAATTTAAGAATAGTCTGAGTTGAGATGGGTTGAGATTGGGCATTTGGGTGATGTTACCTGTGTTAGATTAAAGTGGTAAGACATGAGGAGATTGACGACTCTGCCTGTCAGGGTCTTTTTGGTGTATTCATTTATGATAAAATCATATAGATAACCAATGCTCATTAGTTGGAAGGGTCACCCCCTTGATATTTGGGGTGAAATGTCATGGTACTAGTAGTCCAGTGTCACATAGGGAGAGGGATGGCAGAATACTGGGCAGAAGAAGGAGATAGAGCCAACAATCTTTGGCTAATTTGAAGTTGGAGGAGTTGAGAAGATGATGGGTTAAGGTTTAGAGTTTTACATAAGTAAGTAGTATCCAGGAGGTCTTGATAAGTTTTGAGATGTTTGGAGGTTAAGGTGGGGGTGGTAAGCAGAGAATTGAGGAGAAGAAAGGTTAGAACTTGCATTTTATTTAAAAATTGAGGGTTTGGAAGGTATATTAAATGTTGATTCTTTCAAAGAACCAGCTTTTTGTTTTGTTGATATTTTCTCTGATAGTTTTGTCTTCTATGGCCTGTATTTGGGCTCTTATTTTGGTTATTTGGATTCTTTTGTAAAATTAGGGTTTTGGTGGTCTCCTCTTTCTAGCTCCCTTAGGTGATTTGTTAGGCTCTCAACTTGTGATCTTTCCATTTTCTTAGTGCTCATAGAGATATAAATTCCCCTATTAGAACTGATTTCATGGCATCCCAGATGTTTTGGTAAGATGTTTCTTCATTTTCATTTGTATCCAGGATTCTTTTAATTTCTGCTTTGATTTCAGAATTGACCCAGTAGTTGTTCAGCATCACACTGTTTAGTGTTCATGTCTTTGTAGGCTTTGGGGAAATTTTGTTGATGTTGATATTTATTTTTATTCCACTGTGGTCTGAGAAGGTGCATGGCAATATTTCAACTTTATGGAATTTGTTTATGCTTGATTTATGGCCAAGAAAGTGATCAATCTTGGAGTATTTTCCATGTGGTGATGAGTAGAATGTATATTCTGTGGTTGTTGGATGGAATAATCTGTAGGTGTCTATTAAGTCCATTTGGTTGAGTGTCAAGTTTAGGTTCTGGATCTCCTTGTTGATTTTTTGCCTCAATTATCCATCTAGGGCTGTTGGTAGGATATTCAAGTCCCCTGCTATAATAGTATTAGAAGCAATATCTTTTTTTAGTTTACTTTGTAGTTGCTTTATAAATGCTGGTGCTCCTGTGTTGGGTGCATATATGTTTAGGATGGATATTTCTTATTGATGGATTGAACCTTTTATCATTATGTAGTGTCCTTTTGTATCTTTTTAAATTTTTGATAGCTTAAAGTTTTTGTTTTGTCTGATATTAAGATCATGACTACTACCTTCTTTTGTGATCCATTTGCCCAGAAACTTGTTTTCTGTCCTTTAACTTTGAGTTTGTGCATGTTCCTTGTAGTAAGATGAGTTTTCTGGATGCAGCAAATCATTGAGTCAAGGTTTCTTATTCAGTTTGCCATTCTGTGTCTTTTCTGTGGGTATTTAGTCCATTCATATTCAGGAAGATTATTGAAATGTGATTGTTTATCCTTGTCATGAGGTTCTTATAAAGTTTTTCTTTTGGCTTTGGGGTTGGTGTATGTGTGTGTTTTCAAGTTTCTTGTTGCACTGTATTCTCTGTTGATTCTGTGCTCTGCTGTTTCTTGGGAAGTGTGTTGTCATTCTTTTTTTCTTTCTTCTGTGCTTAATACCTTTTTAATGTCTTCTGGAGGGCTGGTCTGGAAGCTGCATAATCTCTTAGGGATGTCTGGGAAGGATTTTAATTCACCATCACTGATGAAGCTGAGCTTGGCAGGGTAGAAAATTCTTGTTCAAAATTGTTTACCTTTGAGGACTTTGAATATTGGACTCCAGTCTCTTCTTGCTTGTAGTATTTTTGCTGAAAGGTCTGCTGCTATTCTGATTGATTTTCCCTGATAGGTAGTCTGACTTTTCTCTCGTGCTGCCTGTATGAGTTTTTCTTTTGTGCCTACTTTGTGTAGGTGAATTACTATGTGTCTAGTGGTTGGTCTTCTCGTTTGATGACTTGTGGGGGTTCTCTGTATCTCTTGTGTGTTTGGCTGGCCACAATTCTAGTGCAATGGGGAAATTTTTCTTGGATTACCTCCTGGAATACTTGTTCCAAAGTGTTTTCCATTTCCTTTTCTTCTTCTTGGATATCAGTCAGGCATAGGTTCAGTCTCTTGATATAATTGCACATCTCTTGTAGGCTTTGCTCTTTCTTTCTGAGTTTTCTTTCTATGTTTTTTACAGATCAGGTTAATTCCATGTTCTGGTCTTCCAGTTCTGAGATTCTTTCTTTGGCTAGATTAATTCTGCTCTCCATGCTTGTCATCCTGTTATCTATTTACTGGATAAAATTTTTTATTGCCAAAATCTTTGTTACAAGTTCTTTCAGCATTTCATCTTGTCTTTCCTGAGTCTTATTCACTCTTTCCATCCATTCCCTAATCCCTGTCGTATTCTGGGGCCAATCATTGGTGACTTCCATTGTTTTGGCTCTGAGGTCTGATTTTTCAGAAGATTTCTCTTTGTTACACTTGAAATTACCTGGGGTCTTCCTTTGGTTTTTCCTCATCTGTGACAGATATCTTTCTTTTCTCTTTAGTTCTGTTATTCATTGTCAGTGGGAGAGACTTTCCCCTTTGATGTTTTCTCAGCCCTCTCTTCTTCCCTAATCTGGGCTCTGAATTTGTTCTAATTTGAAACAAGATTGTGGGTGGGACACTTTTCTGTCTCTTGTTGTTTTGAGAGTCAAGTAAAGTGGGGAATGGGGAGCTAGGGTTCAGAAACTACTTGCAAATTACAATATTCACTGATTGTGGTATGTGTTCCCTGAGACCCACTCCCCACCACCACTCCATATGATGATGCAATGCATATATTTGTGTATCCTCTGAGTTCAAGTTACATTCACTGCAACGAGGAGCACAGAGAAAAAGAGAATGAAATAAGATGGACAAGAAATAAAAAAAGAATAAGAAAAAATCACAGAACAATGAAAGCAGAAACCAAAGCAAAAAACAATTGAACAGCACACACAGACATGCACACACCCCCCAAAACAAATTAGAATAACAACAAAGTGAAACAAAGCAAATAATCACAGCAACAAACCAGGAAAACTAAACACACACACATGCACATGCCTAGCACAAGATGAATGGAGAAGAAAAATAGAAAGACTGGAAAAACAAAAACAAAAACAAAGGAATTCAGATTGACCTACCTTAAACTAAACACATACATACATACATAAATAGAAGAACAAGAGAGCTAAAAGAAGCTAACAGCAACAAAAAAACTGAAAGATAAACACATAAGCAGAAAATAAAAACAGAAGAAGAGTTGGGCTCAGTGGCTCAGCCTGTAATCCCGCGCCTTGGGAGGCTGAGGTGAGTGGATTGCCTGAGCCCACGAGTTTGAGAGCCGCCTGGGCAACTTGGCGAGACCTCATCTCTACAATAAATCAAAAAATTAGCTGGGTGTGGTAGCGCGCGCCTGTAGTTCCACCTACTGAGGCGGAAGGATTGCCGGAGCCCAGTAGGTTGAGGCTGCAGTGGCCGGAAGCGGCCACTGCACTCCAATCTGGGCGGCAGAGTGAGGACTCCAACTCAAAAAACAAAACAAAACAAAACAAAAAAACAAAGAAGAAAGAAAAAAATACAAGAAGAAAAGAAAAAAAAAGATGGGGATGCAGATCAAACCTTTATATACATATTCACGCACAAAGGAAAAATATTTTAAAAATAACTGTACTAACAAACAAATGCAAAAAATTAAAAAAAATTGAAAATTAGAAAAAAAACCCCTGCCCTCCTGTGACAGGCTCTGTAATTGCTCCTCTTGTCTCTGCTACATCATGCAGAGCTTCCACCTTTTGCTCTTTCCCTAGTGTCTGGAGCAGGGAAGGAGGAGGGGCTGTGGAGGTGGGTGAGGCTGTAGTTCTCCCCTCCTACTTTCATATGGTCAGGGAGATCCCCTCCAGTGGGGAGGTGCGGGATTGTCTCTTTCCCAGTTATGTACTCGTGGTGGGGGGGAGTCCCCCCGCCAGGCCTATCCTGGAATGGAGCTCTCCTATTGTGACTGACAGCTAGGCTCCACCTGGGTTTGTCCCTCTCAGTCATGGCCCAGCCATGTGGGTCTGATATTCAGAGGATTGCTGGGGAGGAGGGGATTTGGGACACACCACTGTTCTCTTTGGAGTCCTTCCTCATCCTTTTCTAGTCACACCCTTTGTCCCACAGCTGGATCCGGGTAGGGGGTGGGGCACCTGGAACTCGGCACTTTTCAGGTCCCTCTGAAGTTTGTGCTTTCAGGATATTACCTCTGGGTCATGATCAATCCTGAGTAGCTGATGTGCCAGTCACAGAAATTGGGTCTGTTGCTTCATGGTGAGCAAATCTGAGCACTTTCCTGCCCTGTCTTCAAGATGGCGGTGGGGTACCTCTCTCCACCTCTCCAGTAGGACACTACCTCAAGCTTCCTCTGTAGCCTCTGCTGTTAGTTTCTGGTCAGGCACTGAAGTGGTAAGGCAACACCTGCAGCTGCCAGTCTCTCCTGCTGCAGTGATGAGGCAGAGCCTGGAGCTGGTAGTCTCTCCCCACCGCTTCTTCACAGGAAAACTTTTGTCCATTTAAAAAAAAATGGCACTCGACTTCTGTGACCTGGGAAGCACCAGGGATCAAGCAGAGAAGCTGCAGCAGCAAGTGCTGTACCAGGAGGGCCCTGGCCACTTGCTCATGAGCCCCAACTTAGTCAGTCTCTGCCAACATTTTCTTCCCAGGAAGGGTTTTGTTGATTAAAAAGACAATGGTGCTCAGCATCTATGGCCCAGGAGTCACTAGTGTCAAGACGAGCAGCTGCGGCACCAGCAGCTGTACGAGGAGAGTCCCGGCCTCCAGCTCCCTAGCCCTCACTCATTCAGTCACTCACACGCCCACTCACTTGCCAGTATGCACGCATAATTTTCCATATACTCACTCACTCAACCAGGACTCGCATAGTCTGACTGGCTTGGCTGCTATCTTCCCACCCCTCCACAATTCAATTTTAAAAAGATTAGGCCCTCTTGAGTAGTTGACATTTGAAAATACCTTGAAAAATGTGAGGGAATTAGTGGTATAGGTATTTGCCCTTCTTAAATCTGGTGTTTATTCAGTTAAGAACAATGGACATTGGTGAGAAGTTATGGATGAGATTATTTAGAGTCAGACAGCCTTGTTTCAAGTTCTACCTTAGGCAAGTCAGCCTCTGCACTAAATTGTATAAACAACACCATGGGATAAGTAAATTAGAGAACTGGGCTTTACTCAGCAGTTAAGAAAACAATTCTGTCAGCTCTTGATAACTCATATTAAGATATTTAAAATATTGATGATTAATATAGAGGACAATCTGTACCTTTTCACCACAGAAAGGGAAAAGCAGCAGGAGATATATCTTGGCCAAATGGAAGAAGCAATTCTGAAGGTGAGCAGTAGTGAAGGTCAAGATGACCTAACTGAAAGTCAGGCAAATTAACCTGGTAGCCAGAGCAGGGAACGAGAGAAAAGATAAATCTAGGTAATTTATGTGTATTCCTTTAAATAATAGCATGAATAATAAGAGAATGTTTCCTCTTTTTTGTTAAATAAAAAACTAAGAAGATTATAATTTCTTAGATTCACTTGCTCTATCATTGAAGTATCTCTTCTATGTTAGACTGTGGCTGAACTCTGGAAATGTAGCAGCAAATAATCCAGTTCCTGCTCTTTCAAAAGATTATCATGTCATTGGCAAGACATAAAAGTGAACCAGCACAATTTTGTATGGCAAGTGCCATAAGGACCTGTAGAAACCAAGCAGGAGGCACTTAGCCCAGAGAAGTACTTGAGAGAAACAGGCTGGAAAAGTTTCGAGGAACAGCCAAAGCCTGATTGTCTCTTATCAGAGGAGTTGTAGTTAGCTGTGTGTTTGTCATTCAACAAACATCAATTAAGCAATCTGTGTGTTAGATGGACATTTGCAATAAGATGTAGGGTGAACAAGAATCATTCCAATTTTCGAGGCTTTACACTCAGGCAATGTGAAACAGATATGACAAGATCACAGGTGTGTCATTAGGTGCTGTGAGGAAGTAACAAAAAGCATGCATTAGCAGCACAGGTTTGTTCAACTGCATGTGGGGAGTGGTGTGGTGTGCAGTGTGGGGTCTAGTGTCTGGGAAAAGGATAGTTGTATAGTGTGTGGAGTTGAGAATTAGGCCATTGAAGATAGAGGAAATACCATTACTAGAGGTGAGGGAGCAGGTAAGGTTAATTTGAAGAATTATAAGTACAACAGTTTCGTTTGGCTGCAGGAGACCCGGTGTGAGGAAGGGGGAGAGAGATTGAGATGGAGAACAGGAACTAAGCAAGCGAGACTTTGTATACCCTGGAAAACCATTGGGATATTTAATGGATGTTTATTAAGAAGGAATGGGGTGAACATTCAAGAATTAAAGTGGAAAAGTGATGTATGAAGATTTAGATTTTGAGTCATTATGGTTTCAGTTTGGGAGGATGGACTGGAGTGAGAAGTGACTGGGAACAACAGGGGCAGATTAGGAACTTCAGCATTAGTCTGGGCTTAAAATTATGAAGATCTGAATCAAGATTGCATAAGTGAGGAAAAGAGAAATGTGAGAAAATAAATAATGTATGACTAGATATTTCAGAGGAAAGAAGCAAGCATGGTGTTTTGTCTTCCAGTCTGTGGAGTACAGTGTATCAGCCAAAATTTTCCGGGAGGCATGGGTTATTCTGGAAAAGTGAGAGTTTAACAAATTCTAAGACCTGGGATGAAAAATGCATCACCAGAGTATAAGGTTTTAAATAAGTTTTAAATTTCTTGAGTGTAAGTACTTCATATCTAAATTGTATCTGCTTTAGTGTGATTTTATATAGCATTATAAAGTAGTGTTTTCATCAAAATTAAAGCAAAGATGTATACGTATCTTTGGGTTTTAAAAAGTTACTGAAAATGACATTTCTTATAGCACCATGCATACTAAAACAATATTACATCACTAGTGATACAATTTTAAAATTTTTACATTTTCTTTCAAATTAAAACTATATGGGTATCATGAAACATGGAACTAAAGGAATAGTATTATTTGGAGAAAATGGTATAACTGGTATTCTTCTTTGGCCTAATTCAATTAATGCTGCTACTGGTAGTGGCTTTGGGATTATTAATTCATTCTAAAACTGAGGGTTATCTTTTAATTCATGTATTATGGCTGTTCAAAGAGTAGTAGGATTCAGAGATGGAGTAAACTTTTATGTGCTAACTCTATGGAGAAAATTTTATGATTGTGTTTCATTGATAATGCTCACGTAGGAGTAATTGCTGTTTGCAGCCCTTTTGGCCTAAAAAGTTCTTGTTCTGAATCTGTGGTTTAAATGCCAAACAAAAGCAAGGAGTCTTTAATAGTACTTGTTTTGAAATTAGAATGTGATTACTTAAAAACTATGGATATTTTTATTTCCTTAAACTATTTTTATACCTCCATTCTTATAAATGATTTCTATAACTGCCTGATGTTGAGAAGAAAGGCTAGCAGAGAATTCACTTTGTGTGAAAGGCAGGTGAGAACCTGCAGAGAATTACAGGAAAAGATATTATTTTTTGACCTGGTGATCATTAGTTTTTTTCTATGCCTTCCCTAAAGCTTGACACAGGATTTTTCTAGTGTAACACTTTCAGTGTAATTGGACCAACTGGTAGTGTAAGGTTATCAAAACTTTTCATTTGGAGATGCTGAGTGATTTTGGGGAGAACTGGTGATCACTGTATGAACTTACCAAACACATATGTACATTTATGATTTATCTTTTTTATTTCTTCAAACATGAGGACTATGAACTGTTTCTGATATACAGTGAAGACTGAAATCTTTGTGATCTGTGAGACTAAAAAAATCAAATAAACCTGTTTTCTGGAAGTGTTATTAGTTCTCAGAAGATTGCTTTACAAAGTCAAGATAAGGGGACCTTACCTAGACATACTCAAGTATATCTCTGCAATCATCAGCCTTTGTGCATTGCAGTGCTGAGTTAGAATGTTGATCAGCATGTCTGTCAGCCTGGAAAAGAATAATATTCAAAGATTAGTAAAGGTGTTACCCTGTAGTTAGGAAGAAACCATTATCTAAAGATCAAAACCTTTTACTTTAAAAACAGTCAGTAAAAGTACAGGGGAGTAAAGAAAATTAGAGTGTCTCTTCAACCACCTCTTCTACTCCACCAAAAAGTTTTCCTTTGCCTTCAAGCTGATTAGTCTTTAACTGAGTACAGCATCTTTCCCTTTGTGCTGTTAGAGGGATATGGCTTACATGAACGTACGTTAAGGCAAAAATGACTGTTCTTGTTCAGAATCTCCAGAGGAAGAAGGAGTAGTGGAGGAAAAAAATCATGAAAGTACAAGTGTCTGCATACTTCCAAGGAATGATGAAGACCTGTAATGCTTTGCAAAGAACACATATTCTCTCATCTATGATGCAGACTATTTCTGGGCCATGCAGACTTTACGTCCTCATAAATAAACACACCGAATTAATTGATTAGCTTAGTGCACAACTAGTTTCGATAAATTTAGCTGTAATTATAGTCAGAGTAGAGTGACCAAGACGACCTTAACCTTTTCCTAAGCTTTGCTAATGTAGATAGGTTTTTGCTTAAGTACAGGCCCTGGCCTCTTTTTTTCTTAGAGTACTTATTTTAGGAAACTTGTAATTAAAAATTCTTTCTCTTTCTTTAAAAGATGTAAATATTCTCCTAGATTCTTGAAGTTTGACAACCCAGAAACATTTCTCTTGAGGACTTGGGAACCATCTCTTTGAAATGTAATTATCAAGAAAGATAATCTGCCTATCTCTCAGACTCTGTGTGGGAGTAGGATGTTTAACTTTAAGTGACAGCAATCACAGATGGCTTAATCACGCTGACTAATACCCATCCCATTATCCTTCAGAGCTTTTCCACTAGCTCACCCTAGTACTCCAAAATGCTCTGACTTTTGTTTCATAATATTTGAGTTCAATATCTCTTCTCTCCTTGCAATAGTTATGATCCCTATTGCAATAGTCTTGAATAAAGTGTTCCCTGCCTGCTTAATTCTGTCTGTTGTAATTTTAATTTGAAAAGGGGAGATGTTTAATGGAGTTGAGGAGAAAAATGAATTGAAAAACTAGAATGTGGCTGGGCGCTGTGGCTTAGCCTGTAATCCCAGCACTTTGGGAGGCCAAGGTGAAAGGATTGCCTGAGCCCAGAGGTTTGAGACCAGCCTGGGCAACTTGGTGAGACCTCGTCTCTACAATAAATCACAAAAACTAGCCAGGCGTGGAGGTGTGTTCTGTAGTTCCAGTTACTTGGAAGGCTGAGATGGAAGGATCGCCTAAGCCCAGCAAGTCGTGGCTGTGGTGGCCTTGAACATGCTACTGCACTCCAGCCTGGGTGACAAGAGTGAGACTCCAACTCAAAAAAAAAAAAAAGAGAAAAAAACCCCCCCAAAACTAGAATGTTAAGCAAATCATATTTTTGGAAATTAAAGCCACCTGGATGTGCTTAGGATCATAGGAAAGCTAACTGCCAGGTGCTGATATATCCAGTGAATGAGGTCAAGTGATAAGGATTTACATTGATGACTTGTCAATAAGAAGCAGAGGATGACAGGAATGTTTTATGCATAGACACATGGTCCAAAAGCTGTAATAGGGAAGGAGGAAGGGATAGAATCGGCTCCAAACATTGACATTAATGGCTGCTGAGAGAAAGGCAGGTTTCAGTGAAAACTGTAGAGAAATGTGGTGTCTGACACTAGCCCAGTTAAGTCCCTGGACTCAAAGGGAAATATGTAGTTATAGAGGAGTCTGTTAATTGCACAATGGGCGTTCTAAAATAAGTATATTTTTGATAAGTAGAAGATTTCAATTTCACAGCTCTATTCTTGTTATCATCACATTTATGTAATTATTATAGTCTATTGCTCTATTAAGATTATCCACGACCTACCTCTCTGAATTGCCCTTTATTTATTAATGTTTAAAGAGTAATTCTTGTTTGTTTAGGCTTCCAGAGATATTTCAGAATTATTTTATATGGATCTCAAACATTTTATTTAAAATTTTTAATTAAGATAACTGTATGATCTGTCACGGAAATAATGAACTGAGTATCACATATTCTCACTCATAAATGGATTCTGAACATTTATCATAATGATACAAGAAAGGGATTGGCAGTAGCAGGACACTGCCAAGGAAGGGGAGGAGGGAGGATGGCACATAACATCAGTAAGGGTACCTGATTTCAAACCAGGTGAAGTGAGGACCAACGGAAGGCCCAAACTTCACCTGTACAATGACCACTTATGTACCTAATCCTAAATTGTACCCAACATCTTTAAAATATAAAAAACAAATAAAATAAAAAAGATAACTGTAAACTTAGGCATCAATTTTGAAAGCATTGTCTTTCTGTTACTTTTATAAAAGACTTAGTAAAGATATGTGGAGTTTTTTTTTTTTTGCTAATGACAAGAAACTTTATTTTACTAAAGTTTTTTTTTTTGCGTTTCTATTTATTTATTTATTTTTATTTTTTGTAGAGGTGGAGTCTTACTATGTTGCCCAGTTTGGTCTTGAACTCCTGACCTCAAACTATCCTCTGCCTTGGCTTTCCAAACTGCTTGGGTTATAGGAGTAAGCCCCTGTGCCCAGTCTGCATTTCTATTGATATTTCAAGTTAAGTTATTTTAATTTTATGTATTAACATCTAGTTTTTAAATTGAAGACATTATATTAAATTCTGTGTTTACTTTGTATCCCAAAATTATTGAACTCTCCTGTAATTTTTAATAACTTTTTATTAAACTTGAATTTCTAGATGCATATATATTCAAACAACAACTTTGATTCCTTCTTTATGTTAATTGTATGTTTTTATTATTATTTTCTTGGTGGTTTAAGTTATGGAATTCTAGATAATTTTTATTTTTCTAGTTTTAACAGAAAATTCTGGTATAATGAACCATAGCAATTTTGTAGTCTTTTCTGGGGGGGGGCAAAGAAAACCCCCAAATTTGTTTATTTATTAGAAATTGTGTTTTTATTCTTACATGTCTAAACTTCAGTCACCTTCAAAGTGGTCTCCTTTTGGTGTGATTCACCAATTGAGATGCTTTTTCCACTGCTCAAAACAGTTTCTGAACTGGTCAATTCTGATGCCTTTTGGTGCTTCTGCCATTTTTTTTCCACCTCTTCCACACTGGCAAAATGTTTCCCTTTGAGGACTTTTTTCATCAGGAGAAACAAACAAAAAGTTTCCCGGTGTGAGATTGGGTGAATAGGGAGGGTGCGGCAGAAGGTCATGCCATTATTGGTCAAAAAACTACTGAACACTCAGTGCAGTGTGGGCAGATGCTGTCATAAATCATCCATCATGAAATGGACATATGCACTGAAAGAATCTCCAAAAAGAAAAAAATTCACTAAGCCAAACATAGCCTCTCACAACACTGCTGGTAGACTGATGCCGATGGGTTCCTAGACCACTTACCTAGAAGGAGAAGCCTGTACTACAAGGGGCCCATTCTCCAAAAGATAATTCCATTTTTTTGGTCCTCCCTCATATGTTATACACTTTTGTTATTTGTGATATTAAGGTTCTGCAAAGTTCTCATGAAGGCAAAGTTTAGTAAATACTAAACTATTGCTTCCAGAGGGGAAAAAAAAAAACCAGGGTTATGTTCTACAACTCTCTGGATACAATAGTTTTTCAACTGAAATATCACTTGCACTAATAAGTTTGTTTGCCAGTATCCTTGTAAAGCAAAACAATCTTGTCAGCATTGCAATCCTACTCTACCACATATTTTTCTGTATTACACTAGCAGTTATTTTTAAAGTTTCTCTCTAGCCTCCTATTCTTCAGAACATGTCTCACCTCTTACCCAACACTACTTTCAAAAGAAAGCTGGCCACTATGCTTATTTTTAAAAATAATGAATTTTTTAAATCAGTTATCATCTTATGAACCTTCTTCAGCTACTTTTCCATCTTTCTTATGACTTCATAACATAGAATAGATGCTACGTTAGAATTTTCATGCACAGATCAATGAATTTTCTATACTTTTTTTCTGGCAGTATCATTTTGTTAATTTATTTACATTAAACTCATGACCAGCAGTACTATAATTCATGCTTGAATTTAGAATATGTAATATATATATATTTCTCCCAAATACTTATTTTTTTGCATAGGAGTATTAAGTGGCACTTTAGCCCTAAACTGGGGCCATTTTAAACAGCAAAATCACCAATAAAAAGCATAAAATGCAAAATTGTGGCACTAAAAATACCCAAAAGGTACTTACTTACAGTATGAGAAGTAAAACAAGAGAGAAGATTGTTACCTTGTTTGATGTCAACTAGCAATATGCATTTTAATGACTAAAATTTTTTACCTCTTTGCACATGTCTGCAAATGACCATGAGAGCACTGTGAAGAATATTGATTTTGGGGTTATAAACAAATTTTAATGAGTAGACAAATTTGTAAATATCTTATTCATGAATAATGAGGATTGACTATATGGTCAGATAAGTAAAAGTGGCCTGCTAGGTAAAAAAATAATTGTTACTAAAATTTCAAATCATTTCTAGATAAGACTAGTGGTCTACAATAAATCATCTTTAAATGTAAAGATACAGTTAGATTAACAGTAAAGAGATGGAAAATTATATACCATGCTAACATAATTAAAAGAAAACTGGAGTAGCTATATTAATTTCAGGCAAAGAGGAATTCAGAGCAAAGAGAATTCTGAGGGATAAGATTATTACATAACGATAAAGAATTTGGTTCTCCAAGAAGACATAAACTGTATGTGCCAAACAACAGTATGTCCAAAGAAGAAAACACTCATAGAAATGCAAAGAGAAATAGATAAATCCACTGTTATAATTGGATACCTCTATTTTTCTCTATCAGTAATGGACAAATCAAGCAGGCAGAAAATTAGAGAGTACATGGCTGAAATAAGCATCACCATCACTCAACAGAATCTAATTAACATCTATAGAATTCTTAAAGCAACAACAGCAGAATACACATTTTTCTCAAGCTCACATGAAACATTCACTAAAATAATTCATATTCTGGGCCATCAAACATATCTTAATAAATTTAAAATTACAGAAGCCATGCAAAATATGTTATCAGAATACAATGAAATTAAACTAGAAATGAATAACAGAAAGATAGTTAAAAAATCCCTAAATACATGTAGATTAAAAAGCACACATAACCGGGTTTGGTGGCTCAACCTGTAATCCACGCTTTGGGAGGCTTAGGTGAGTGGGTTGCCTGAGCCCACGGGTTTGAGACCTGCCTGGGCAACTTGGCGAGATCTCATCTCTACAATAAATCAAAAAATTAGCCGGGTGTGGTAGGGCGCACCTGTAGTTCTAGGTACTTGAAAGGCTGAGGCAGAAGGAACACTGGAGCCCAGCAGGTCGAGGCTGCGGTGGCCGGGAGCATGCTACTGCACTCCAAGTCTGGGTGACAGAGTGAGACTCCAATTAAAAAAAAAAAAAAAAAACACACATAAATAACACTTGGGGCAGAGAAATGTCAAGAAAAATTTAAAAATTCAAGCAAAATGAAAATAAAACATTAAAATTTGTGATATACAGCAAATGTAATGCTTAGAACATACTTATAACTTTTGAATACATATAAAGAAAACAATAATTGAAATCAATAATCTAAGTGTTCACCTTAGGAAACTAGAAGAAGAAGAACAAATTAAACCTAAAGTTAATTGAATAAATGAAACAATAAATATTAGATCAGAAGTCATTGAAATTAAAAACAGAAAATTGATAGGGAAAATAAATAAAAGAATATTTATTGGTCTTTGAAAAGATCATAAAATCTATAGGCTTCTAGCCAAGTTAACTAAGTAAAAAAGAGAAAGACACAACTCTAATATTATTAAAATGATAATAAAATATATTGTAAACAACTCTAAAACCCTGAATTTGATACTCTAGACGAAATGGATCAATTTATTCAAAGACACAATCTACCTAAATTCACACTAAAAAAAATAGATAATCTGAATAGACCTGTATCTATAAAAAAATTAATCAATGATTAATAACCTGCCTAAATAAAAAGCACTAGGTCCAGATAAGTTCACTAGTAAATTCTATCAAAGCTTTAAAAAAGCAATACCAAATCTCTACAGGCTTTTTCAGAAAATAGAAGCAGAGGGAGTACTTCTTTACTCATTCTATGAGGTTACCTTAATTGCAGAACCAGAGAAAGACTATTGACCAACATCTCTCATGAACACAGATGCCAAAATTCTAAAAAAAAAAAAAAAATAAAATAAAATAAAAAAAGAAGAAGCAGCAAATTGAATATAACAATGTATACAAAGAATTATACTTCATGACCAAGTGGGATTTACTCCAGGTATTAACAGCTGGTTCAACATTTGAAAATAAATTAATGTTATTCATCACATTAGCAGACTAAAAGAGAAAAATTATATGATTATATCAATAGATGTGGAAAAAACATTTGACAAATTCCAGCATGTATTCAAGATAAAAACTCTTAGCAAACTAGGAATAGAAAACAACTTCCTCAACTTGATTAAAAAAATGTTAAAAAAAACCTGTGGCTAGAATAATACTTAATGGTAAGAAAGATCATACACAGGGTGAGAATGTTCACTCTAAGTAGTATTGAGTGTTTCAAAAAAGATTAATTTTGACATTTGCACTTCTTTGTCAGGACATAGGGATGTAAGTTAAAAATGGTGTTGATGGTCCAGAATCTCACAGGGCTGACCAGGCAATTATATATGTTAATAGATAAGAAATAAAAAACAGTTCTAAGAGTGCATGGGTCAGGGAAGTATCTTGTTTCTTTTTTCTTTTTTCTTTTTGAGTTGAAGTCTCACTCTGTCACCCAGGCTGAAGTGCAGTGGCATGCTCACAGCCACCACAGCCTCGACCTGCTGGGCTCAGGCGATCCTTCCACCCCAGCCTTCCAAGTAGCTGGAACTACAGGTGTGCACCACACCTGGATAATTATTTTTATTTATTGTAGAGATGAGGTCTCGCCAAGTTGCCCAGGCTGGTCTCGAACCCCTGGGTTTAGGCAATATTCTTGCCTCGGCCTCCCTAAGTGCTGGGATTATAGGCTTGAGCCAATACACCTGGCCGGAAGTATTGTCTAATGGTGAGAAATTGGAAAGTGAGCAGCATTATTAAGAAATTTCAAGCCGGGCTCGGTGGCTCAGCCTGTAATCCCGCACCTTTGGGAGGCTGAGGTGAGTGGATTGCCCAAGCCTGCGGGTTCGAGACCCGCCTGGGCAGGTGAGACCTCATCTCTACAATAAAATCAAAAAATTAGCCGGGTGTGGTAGCACGCACCTGTAATTCTGGCTACTTGGAAGGCTGAGGCGGAAGGATCGCCGGATCCCAGCAGGTCGAGGCTGCGGTGGCTGGGAGTGGCCACTGCACTCTAGTATGGGTGACCGAGTGAGACTCCAACTCAAAAAAAAAAAAAAAAAAGAAATTTTAACTGAAAGCGTTCCTTTTTGATGATTAAACTACACAACGTAAGGCAATTTTTGTTAAAATCACTCACTTTCATTTTCTGTAGAATAAATTTTTGCTTCCAGATTTTTCTACATAAAACATAGTGGCTAAGGAAATATTAGTAATTGTCTTTTTCAACTGTACTTTGCCAGTATCATTGGGATAGATGGATTTTAAGCGTGTTCTTAGTCTGGCATGCTACAGTGGACACTATGCTATCAAAACCAAAAACTGACACACTTCAGCCTAACACATTGACAAACACCAAATTACGATGATCAGAATGAATCTATATTGCAAACCTAAACTTACAATGACAAAAAAATTGAAATTGGAGCAAAGAAAATCTTTTCAGACAATAGATGGCTGTGATCTATAGTTTTAAAACTAAAATTGCATTCTTGAAAAAGTTAATTTATAACTTTTTGTTACCTTGTATTATGTTTTTCTAGTGATAACTGAAATTTTAAAAGGCATGAAAACATTCCAAACTTCTAAAGCCAACTTTAGAAAGCATATTTAAAGTCCTTTATTGTTTTTCTATGGAGTGCTGCTAGTGAATAAAACATACATATGCACACACACGTTTTTGTAATTCTTGTAAATGCAACCTTATCTTTAAAGAGCTTGAGTTCTTATGAAAGGATTTGCATGTTTATGTTGTCTGTTTATCTTTGTGCTCATCAGAAGTCCTCTTAAAACAGGTTTTATTTTAGGAAAATATATGAATGTTTCACACCTCCATCTCATATCTGAAAAGTTACATTTTAAAAACAAAGAACCCAGGTTGAGCGCGGTGGCTCAAGCCTATAATCCCAGCACTATGGGAGGCCGAGGTGGGAGAATTGCCTGAGCCCAGAGGTTCAAGAGCGGTCTGGGCAACTTGATGAGATCTTGTCTCTGCAATAAGTCAGAAATTAGCTGGATGTGGTGGTACATGCCTGTAGTCCAGCTACTTGGAAGGATGAGATGAAGGATCCCCTGAGCCCAGCAGGTCGAGACCGCAGTAGTTGAGCATGCCACTGCACTCCAGCCTGGGCAACAGAGCAAGACTTCGACTCAAAAAAAAAGAAAAAAAAAAAAAAGAGAGAACCTAATGGTTTTTCTCCTTTTTATCTATATTCCTTTTCTAAACTCTAATCTCATTCATTATTAAGCACCTGTATGCCAAACTCCTTGAACAGATTATTGAATGTAAAGAATTTAGATGAAAACTAGACAAGAGAAAAAATTAGCATTTCAGGCAAGGGGACTATTGGGCCAATTTACAGATATGTGAAAAGCACAGCCACTTGGGGGAATAAACAAGAAGTTTGATTTGACTGTAAGTGGAAGTAGCAAATGGTACAGGCTAAAAAATAAAGACAAAGGTCAGAGAGGATGTTTTATCCTAGATCAAGCGTTCTTGGTTTGGGATTTCATTTAGTTGTTAGTAAAAAGACATTTAAGGAATTAGGGCAAATGTGTCAAGATTAGATTTGCAATTTATCAAGGCAAATCTGTTCACCATTATCTTTTTCTATTATTTTTCTTCTCATTCCACTTGTTTGCTCATTTTTTTTGTTTAATCTGTGTCTGCCTTTTGAAAGGCATCAGCTATTTTATACTCATAATATAGTCTTAAAATTGGATGAAGCCAAAAAAATTAATAAATAAAATATACAAATAAAACATGATAGAAACAATCAGACACCAAATTCTTGGAGCATTCCCATAGCACTGGGGCATACATTACAGTATGGAAATTGGAAGCTGGTTCCTTGAACCTGGTGGGAAGAGCCAATGAAAAAAGATTATAGTAATTCACATAGAAGGTTTCAATATTTTTTTCCAGATAAATGTAAACAAAAGTGTATTCTATATGTTTAAATTACAATAAGACATACAAGTATTAAACACATGTCCTAACTGCTTGCTAATTGTAGAAAGCAACCTTGATTGAGTTCACTTTATCTATTTGTCACTACTATTTTATCATCTATTATCAAAATAGATGAGCCAGTAGTAGGACAATGTGAGAATCAAATTAAAAATATATATGTTCCTAACAAACAATAAGCATTTTCTTAGGAACTAGAGATTATTTTATAGAAACTGAAAAATAAACCTGTATTGGGGGATTTGTGTCATTTGTATAAATTAGAAATGACACTTGCCACCACAGCTGTTTGTACATAAGGAGTTCTAGAGTCATACTAGATAGCATTGAAATATTTGAATTTCCATTATGGATTCAAAAAAATTTAGGTGATATAGATAGGGTAAAACTTATTGAGCTGAAACTCATAGCTGCAGAGGTAAACAGAAAAACGTGACTGACATTCCATTTAAATTTTCTTTCTTGCCAGTAATAAAATGGCAGGACAAAATTAAGGAAGACTTATGATCACATGGTCCATTATTTCAGATAGAGCCAGTCAGGATGAGACACCATATGATCACACTTAGAACAACAGAGCTGTCAATCAAAATTTATTGAGAAGAAGGGCAGCCCTTTCTTCAACAGTGTACCCAGAAACATTGGAAAAATGCCTTCCCATATCCAATGAGTCCACCAGGCCTCGAGAAGAGCTCAGATACTCACTGAACTTTTCTGCTCACCAGTCTAATCTTAGCTAGGTAAAGCTTCTTAGTGTGCATTATCTAACAGTTGAACATTAATTAATCAAGGAGAACAAGACTAGACCATGATTTCCAGTTAAATGAATATACATATCAAATACTGAAATATTTATAAAAATATTTTTGAAGATTAAGAACTTCAGACTAAGAATTAAATTCAGTTTGGATTCTGTTTCACTGATCTTATTAAATATGAAGTTGTCTATTTGAACTGGACCAAAACCACACAATAATTTTAATATAGCCATATTTTTATACTTAGAAGCACAACTATGTTAATGGAATTCTCATTCTGTGAATTAAACAGACTATTTTAATCATTATGCTTATCGCATTTATTTTGTATTAGAAAACCAAAACATAAATAAATAAATAAACAGACAATAAGATTATCTTAGTAAAGAAGGTGTTAGGGAAAGAGCTGACTCTCAAGGACAGGCCAGAAATTTCCAAAACTAGATGTATAAACAAGTGTGTGATCTGGGAAATGGGAGGACAATATGGCTTGACAGTTGATATATACAAATAGTAAAGGATAAAGTTGGAAGGTGGCAGAGACAAGATTATAAAGGGACATCTAAAAGTTTTTAAATAACAAAGTGTTATAAATTTGATTTGCGTTTCTGTCATAACACGTTATTGCAATGAAAGAATGAAAAAAAAAGAAGTTACAAAGTTGTAGGATGGCTAATTTAGAATCCCAGTTGTGACATAATGTAGACCTGAACTGAGAAAAATAGTGTGCTTTTAATAAATACAGTATGAATGGCTAACTGAGTTTAATTTAACCTACAATTTTTTGAGACACATTTTTGTGTGTGCAGGATTTATTAAGAGGGCAGAAAAGCACCCACAGTGGTAGGAGACCCTAGGGGGTTGCCCTGAAACACTTGAACTTGACCCAATAACAGTGGTTTACCCTGAGTCAGAGACTATTGTTTTAGGTGTTTTTTTTTTCTTTTTTAAAAAGAATTTATACCTATAAAGAAATGTTCTTTGTAATGTAGATTTTTCCATTATTTTCTGGCTTTAGGGGAAAATATACATTTTTCATGTGACAGAGAAAAAGAAGTTATGTTTTTTATTTTCCTTACTTTGAAAATGGCCAGATTTAGACATAGTATCACTTGTCTAAGGAAAAACAAATTATAATGCCTGTTATTTCAATTTGAATTCTTACTACAAAGTGACTGAGATATAATCTTTGCTTCTAGTTATTTATAAATTTGCGTTTTGAAAGAGGAATAAAAAACATTTCCCTTTAGGAAGACAGAATTAATAGCCACATAAACTTACTATGCATAAGAGCATGAGCAATTTGTTACATCTTTAAAATTTGATTCTAAAAACAATCTTTCCTAGTAGATGAATGTGTATCTTTAACTGACAGAAAAAATTTCAAGAGTGTTAATGTCTGGGACTTTTGCACATGAAGTTGATAGAATCATTTTTGCTCTCATATCAATGGGTACATCAATAAATGCATCATTTTATTTATTCATGGCTAATTCAGGGCCTCTGAAGCTTCAGATCTCCAAATGCAGCATTCCTAGGATGCCCAAGTTTAATTATTTTTCCTACGTGGCTTTTGCAAGCACTTTCATATACTGAGTGCCTCAAGACTTTTTGAATTTAAAATATCAGCCATACAGGTTGACAGTTTTGCTACAGTGTAGGTTTTAGTGGATAACAAACTGCATGTTAGAAGTACCTTACTTACAAGGCAGTTGAGATTATTAAACATTTAGTTCATTTAGAACTTTTAGAACCCTAAGAGAAAATTCTACAGAAATCTTGGAATTTTCAGTTATGAAACACTTCTCCTGAAAGCATTTACTCCACTTTGGAGCATGGGTCCTTGGGTCTTCCGTAGGCCAAACCCAAATGTTCTTATCCTATGCCTCATGTTTTCCAAGTTTTGTTTCAAAGTGGTTTCAATAGTTTTAAATAGAACTAACACTAAAAGATGGATTAATAAGCATATTTTCCCTCTTCCCTGTCCTTCCACAACGAATGAACTCATCAGTCCAATTCTACTAGTCCTATTCTCACAATAGATTTCATTTGATTTCCCTTCTTTTAATTTATGTTACTACTGCTTTAGCACAGGTCTTTGCCACTTTTATTTGAGTTATATCCAGTAAGCTGTTAAGTAGGTGCAATTTGTCTACTAAAATTATGCTTCTAAAAGATCAAATGTTATTTTGCTCTTCTATGCCTAAAATCCTTAATACCCAAAACAATGATTTTCAATATTGTTTTCTACTTTGGCTCACAGGATACATAATTTTCACACATACAAAAAGCATCCCTGAGAACATTTAGGCTTCAGAACTCATTCTAGTATGCTAGCTTTAATAACATTTTATTCTCTTAAAAAATTTTACTTATTATAGAGTTGTGGGCTACAAGTAAAGATTTACTACATTAGTAGGATGTATGAAGGTGAAGTTTTGGTTTCTAGGTATTGGAACAGGTATTCATTGTGTTGTCACATACCCCACAACCTCCCCTTCCTCCTTCCCTCCCATAGCAATGTCTGGCTACTGCTCATCCCACTTTTGTGCTGATATGATTACTGTTCAGGGCCACTTATGAGTGAGAACATGTGGTATTCAGTTCTTTGTTTCTGTGATAGTTCACTTAGTGTGATGGTTTCCAGCTGCATCCAAATTCTGTAAAGTCTATGATTTTCTTTTTCTTTTTTTTAATTTTAAAGATGTGGGGTACAATTCAGGGTTAGGTATACAAATGTTCATTATGCAGGTAACCTTGTTGATTATGTGCCCCCCTTCCCTAGCAGTTTCCCACTACTGCCAATCTCACATCTGGCTTCCCCTGGCAGTTTCCCACTACTGCCAATCCCTCTCTTATAGTATTATGATGGTTTTTCAAGGTTCGCTTATGAGTGACAGCATGTGATACTCAGTTCTTTGCATCTGTGATAGATCACTCAGTATTATAACCTCTAAGTTCATCCAAGTTGCTGCAAAGTTCATAATTTTGTCCTTGTTTATGGCTGCATAATATTTTTTCATGTATATATACTACATTTTTTAATCCAGTCCTCTTTTGATGGGCAGCACAGTTGGTTCCATGTTTTTAAATAATGCTGCAATAAACATGCAAATACAGGTATCTTTTTCATAGAGAGATTTCAATTCCTCCAGATATAGGGGACTGCAGGGTCATATGGGAGGTGGACCTTTAGATACTTTAGGATTCGTCACACAGTTTTCCACAGAGGCTGTATTAGTTTACACTCCCATCAAGAGTGTAGTAGTGTTCCCTTTTCTCTGCATCCTCTCCAGCATCTGTTGTTTTTTGTTATTGATGATGGCCATCCTGACTGGAGTTAGGTGGTAACTCAGTGCAGTTTTAATTTGCATTTCTTTAATGACTAGTGAGGCTGAGCATTTTTGCATATATCTGTTGGCTGCTTGTATGTCTTCTTTTGAAAAGTATCTATTTACAACTTTTGCCCACTTTGTAATGGGGTGTTTACTTTTTTCTTTTCGGCAAGTTTGAGTTCCTTGTGGATCCTTGTAGATCCTAGGCTTTTGTCAGATATACAGTTGGCAAATATTTTTTCCCAGTCTGTGAGTTGTCTCCCCACTCTATCAATGGTTTCTTTGGCTTTGCAGAAGCTTGTCAGTGTGATGAGGCACTACTTGTCTATCTTATCTCTTATGGCTTGGGCAGTTGGGGTTTTGATCAGGAGTTAGTTGCCAGTTCCAATTTCCATAAGGGCGTCTCCTGCATTTTCTAAGATTCTTATAGTTTGAGATTTTACATTTAGGTCTTTGCTCCATTTAGAGTTGATTTTTGTGTATGGTAATGTAGTGGGAATCTTTCCAGAGAGAGATGGGACACTGAGGTCACTCTGTCAGAAAACAGTGTTTATTTGTATAGGCACCAGCTCAGTGGATTCACATCCAAAGGCTGAGTCCTGAGTGCAGGGGGCATTACCTTTTATACCATTTTAGGCTCCTTGTCCCCCAATAAGTCTTACATATTAATAACATACTGACTAATTGGGTATTTCATAGCTCAAGTTTACAGCAGAGTTACACTTGCTCACTACAGATTGGGGCCACATTCCTTTTTAATATGTATCATTCAAGAAAGTTCTTATCTTATGGTTCTAGAAGAACTCTTTCATTATCCTGGAAAAGCTTTTATCTTATGAGGCTTGGGGGAAGGGCTCCCTGGCTCAGTGATAGGTAGGGGTCTTGTTTTAGTTTTCTGCATGTGGTCAGCCAGTTTTTCCAGCACCATTTACTGAATAGGTTCTCCTCTTCCCAGTGGTTGATGATGGAGGCTTTGTTGAAGATGAGTTGGTTGAGAAATTGAGGTTTTGCTTCTAGAATCTCTATCCTCTTCCTTTGGTCTATACACCTGTTCTTATACCAATAACAGACTGTTTTGATTATTGTAGCTTTATTAAAAAGTCTGGAAGTGTGAAGTCTCCCACTTTGTTTTTTTGCTGAGAATTGTTTTGGCTATTTGTGTCTTTTATATTTTCATATGAATTCCTGAATTGTCATTTTCAGGTCTGAGAAGAATGCTGCTGATAATTTAATGGTTATTGTGTTAAATCTGTAGATTGCCTTGGGTAGGATGGACATCTTAACAATGCTGATTCTTCCAATCCATGAGCATGGAATATTTTTCCATTGTTTGTATCATTTTTGATATCTTTGAGCAGCGTTTTGTAGTTTTCATTGTAAAGGTTTTTGACTTCTCTGGTTATGAATATGCCAAGGTATTTCATTTTTTGGTGGCTATTTTGAATGGGATTGTGCTTTTTATTTGGGTTTCTGTTTGTTTTTTGTGGGTATATAGGAATGTGACTGATTTTGTACATTTATTTTATACCCTGAATCTTTGCCAAAGTCCTTTATTAGTGCAAGAAGGCTTTTGACAGATTGTTATGGGTTTTCAAGCTATAGAATCATGTTGTCTATAAAGAGGGATAATTTAACTTCCTCTTTTCCTATCTGGATACCCCTGATTTCCTTCTCTTGTCTGATTGTTCTAGCTAGGACTTCCTATGTTGAACAGGCGGGGTGAGAATGGGCATCCTTGTCTTGTTCTGGCTTTCAGGGGAAATGGTTCCAATTTCTGTTTGTTTAACAGTATATTGGTGGTGGGTTTCTTGTAGATGGCTCTTGCTATTTTGAGTTTTGTTCCATCTATGTCTAGATGCTTGAGAATTTTTGTCAAGGGGGTGCTGGATTTTATCAAAAACTTTCCCCTGCATCTAATGGTATAATCATGTGGTTTTTGTCTTTACATTGGTTGATGTATTTAATTATGTTTATGGTCTTGTGGATGTTGAACCATCCCTGTCTCCCAGGAATGAAGCCTACCTGGTCATGGTGGATAATTTTTGAGATGTATTGTTGGATCTGGTTTGCTAGAATCTTGTTGAGAATTTTTACATCTATGTTCATCAAGGATATTGGCCTGCAGTTCTCTTTCTTTATTGGATCTTTACCCAGTTTCAGTAGCAATGTGATGCTAGTGTCATAAAATGATTTGGGGAGAGTTCCTTCTTTTTTGATTGTCTGGAATACTTTCAATAGGATTGGTATCAGTTCTTCCTTGTAAGCTTTGTAGAATTCTTCTGGAAAGCCATTTGGACAGGGCTTTTTTTGGTAGGTAGTTTACAAATGACATTACTGATTTCCTGGGTTGTTATTGGTCTTTTTAGGGCCTCAGTTTCTTCTTGTTACATTTAGATTTTCGAGTTTGTTTCCATACAAGTGTGCATGGTAATCTCTGATAATATTTGTATTTCTTCAGGATCCATTGTTACTTGATCTTTTGCATTTCTTATTGTGTTTATTTGGGCTTTTTCTCTCATTTTCTTGGACAGTCTAGCTAGGGGTTCATCAATCTTGTTTATTCTTTTAAAAAAGCAGCTTTTGTTTCACTGACTTTTTTGTATTATATTTTTGTCTTCTATGTACCAAATTTGGGCTTTTATTTCGGTGATCTGGATTCTTCTGCTGAAAGTAGGGTTTTAGTGGTCTTGTTTTCCAGCTTCCTTGGTGATTTGTTAGGCTGTTAACTTGTGATCCTTCTATTTCCTTCATGTGTGTTTGTAGAGATATGAATTCCCAGCCAGGCTCGGTGGCTCAGCCTGTAATCCCCTGCCTTTGGGAGGCTGAGGTGAGTGGATTGCCTGAGCCCGCGGGTTTGAGACCCGCCTGGGCAGCAAGACCTAATCTCTACAATAAATAAAAAAATCAGCCAGGTGTGATAGCGCATGCCTGTAATTCCGGCTACTTGGAAGGCTGAGGCAGAAGGATCGCCAGAGCCCAGCAGGTGGAGGCTGTGGTTGCTGGGAGCGACCATTGCACTCCAGTCTGGGTGACAGAGTGAGATTCCAACTCAAAAAAAAAAAAAAAGAGATATGAATTCCCCTCTTACACTGCTTTCATGGCATTCCAGAGATTATGGTTAGATGTTTCTTCATTTTCATTTGTTTCTGGGTATCTTTTATTCTTTGTTTTGATTTCCATGTTGACCCAGGAGTTGTTTAGGATCATGCTGTTTAGTGTCCATGTCTTTATGGGCTTTGGAGGAACTTTGTTGGTGTTGATATTTATTTTTATTCTACTATGGTCTGAGAATATTCATGGCAGAATTTAAATCTTATGGAATTTGTTTATGCTTGATTGATGGCCAAGGATGTGGTCAATCAGAGTAAGTTACATGGTTGTTGGGTGGCGTGTTCTATAGGTATCAATTAAGTCCATTTGGTCAAGCACCATTTTGAAGTTCTGGATCTCCTTGCTAACTTTTTGTCTTGATGATCTGTCTAGGGTTATTAATGGGGTGTTTAAGTCCCAGCTATGATAGTATAGAGTTAGTATCTTTTTTAAGTTTACCTAGAAACTGCTTTATGGAAGTTGGTACTCCTTTGTTTGGTGCATATGTTTAGGATGGATATTTCTTGTTGATGGATTGAACATTTAATCATTATGTAGTGACCTTCTGTATCTTTTAAAATTTTTGATAGCTTAAAGGGTATTTTGTCTGATACTGAGATCACAACTCCTGCTTTCTTTTGTGTTCTGTTTGCCTGAAATTTTGTTTCCCATCCTCTTACTTTGAGTCTGTGAATGTCCTTTCTGGTGAGATGAGTCTCTTGGACTCATGATGTTTTATCTAATTTGCCATTCTATGCCTTTTCAGTGGTGCATTTAGTCCATTCACATTCATGCTAATTATTAAGATGTGAGATTATCCCTGTCATGAGCTTCTTATAGTGGTTATGGTTTTTGTTTTTGTTTTTGTTTTGCTGCTGTTTGTTTGTTGTCTTTCTTTTAACTTTTGGGTTGATTCATGTGTGTTTTCAATCTTTTTCCTGTATTCTTGGGAAGGGCATTGCTATTCTTTTTTCTTTTTCTGTGTTTAATTCTTTCTTAGTGTTTCTGGTAGTGCTGCTCTGGAGGCAGCATAAACTCTTAGGGATTGAATGGGAAGAATTTTAATACTCTATCATTGACGAAACTTAGTTTAGCTGAGTAGGTAATCCTTGGTTGAAATTGTTTATCTTCCAGCACTTTAAAGTTTGGGCTCCAGACTCTCCTAGCCTAAAGTGTTTCTGTAGATGTCTGCTACTCTGATGGGTCTTCCCTGGTAGGTAGTTGCTGGAGTCCTGCTCCTGCAGGGTCTAGGGTTCCTGAAGGTGAGATGGATTCGGTGACTGAAAAAAAGAGGATGAGGAAGGGGGAGAAAGAAAGAGATGGAAAAAAGAGAACTGGACTACTGTTCAAGTGACAGTAGCAGTTTATTGAGAAATACAGAGGGTTTTTATCCCCTAATTTTTGCACAGTCAGATTCACATGCGAGGTGCATGGGGGTGTCCCCCACCCACCAGATGTTTCTTCAAGCATGAGGAAGAACAAACCCAAAATTGTCTTTTTTTCCCTTATGCTTGGCTAATGTCCCTTAGAAGTATTTAATACAATTTCTAAAAATATTATACCTGTTTTGTCAATGGTAATCTATATATTTTATTCTACACACTTTACCTATGACTATCTTTCCTAATGATTAACAATCTATTCCTATACTTTATTCTAACACACACTGGAACTTAAACAAAATGACTAAAACCAGTTTTGCATAATGTGGCCCAGTCCAAAGGTCATGTTGAGCTCTCAGCACTAGGACTCTTTGATGTGGTCCTGGCTTGAACCAGGACCTGTCTGGAAGTCTAAACTGCAGTCAAAGGGAAATGGAAACATGAGTTTCTAATGTTAACTTGTGTTCGTCCCAGTCTTGAAGTTTTCATGCTTGAGCTAATAGGAGGCTTTATTGCCAAGAAAAGGGAGAGGTAATGGGGTCAAGAGCTCTCGAACACGCCCTAGTGGTCTTGAGGTCAACGGCTCTCCCTGATCCCTAACGCTCAGGGGGCCTCTGTGGCTGGCTCCCAACAGGTAGTATGACCTTTCTCTCTTGCTGCCTTTAGGATTTTTTCTTTTATATCTACTTTGTGTAAGCAAATTACAATGTGTCTAGGAGTTGTTCTTCTCATTTGGTGTCTTGCAGGGGTTCTCTGAATCTTTTGTGTTTTAATGGTTGCATTGCTGATGAGATGATGGAAGTTTTCTTGGATAGTTTCATGGAATGTTTATTCCAGGGTGGTTTATGTCTCTCTGTCTCTGGGATTTCAATTATTCTTTGGTTCAGCCTCTTGAAATAATAACTCATCTCTTGGAGATTTTATTCTGTCTTTTTTTTGAGTCAGAATCTCACTCTGTCACTCAGGCAGGAGTTCAGTGGCATGCTCACAGCCACTCAGCATCGATCAATATATTGTAGAGATGAGTTCTTACCAAGTTGCCCAGGCTGGTCTTGAACCCCTGGGCTCAGGCCATCCTCTTACCTTGGCCTACCAAAGTGCTGGGATTCATGCTTAAGTCACTGCACTTGGCTGTTCTGTCTTTTAAGGCCTCTTTTTCATGTTTCTTTTTTATTTACTTATTTATTTAATTTTTACTTTTTTTTTTCTTTTTCATGTTTCTAACAGTTTTGGTTAGTTTCAATTTTTTGTCCTCAAGTTCTGAGATGCTTTCTTCTGCTTGGCTAATTCTGCTTTCCATGTTTATCAGTTTGTTATTTATTTCATTCTCTGTATTCTTTATTACTGTCATCTCAGTTATCAACTCCTTCATTCTTTCCTCTTGTCTCCCTCATTTCTGTTTATTCTCTCTATTATTATCTTGATATCTGTATTTGTGATTTGAGATCAGTTAATCTGGGGCCTCTTCATTGTTTGAGGTCTGAAGTCTGTATTCTCAGTGGCTGACCTCCTGGGGGTCCATCTGAGACTCAGAGTCTTCCTTTGGTTTTTCTTCACTTGTGTAGGTTTTCCCCCCTCCCCCTCTTTTTAAACTTTTCTTTAAGTATATTGTTTAGTGATGGGGGATAACTTTTATTTCTCTTTGCTCAATCTCCGATTCTTCTTTAAATAGATCCTCTGGTTTTGCTCTAGTCTGAAGCTGGACTGATGGTGGCGACCTGTGCATTTTGCAGTTTTGAGATTAATTAAGAAAACTGGAGTTACAGAAACAACCACAGAGTGAGGTTTATTTTTTGGTTTTTTTTTTTTAGTTTTTGCTTTTTTTTTCTTTCTCTTTCTCTCTGTTTTTGGGGAACTGTGATTCAGAAGCTATCTTCATATCCCAGTATCCACTGACAGGTGTGTGGGCCCCTGGGAACCCACTTCCCACTGCCTAACAATTCATCCATGCAGTGTGCATGTTTGTTTGTCCCCGAAACAAAATGATACAAGTAAAGGAAAAAGAATGTAAAAAAGAAGGAGAAAGATGAAAGGAAGGTGGAGAGAGAGAAGTAGAGGGAAAACAGACAGACATAACAAATAAACTAACAAATAAACAAAGAAACAAACAAAACATCTAACAAATAAACAGAGAAACAAAGACAGAAAAAAAAGAGACAAAAACATATATACATACAAACAAACAAACAAAAACCTCCCTATTGGTGTACTCTCCCTCAAAAATACCCATACACAAACTGAAAATCTAAAAAATAAACATTAAAATAACAGAAACAAAGCAAGTACAAAAATGTAAACAAAGATAGAGAGAAAGAGAAAGAAAAAAAGCAAAAACTAAAAAAAAAACAAAAAACAAAAATAAAACTCACTCTGTGGCTGTTTCTGTAACTCCAGGTTTCTTTCGGTTGCCATCTCTGGTCTCCAGCCCTTCCCCTTTGCTCTCAGCACAGGCTGGTAGTGTTGCTCTCAGCATGGATCAGATGCCCCATGAAATACTGTGGGAGGAGAAGAGATCAGATCTGGACTCATCCTATTAGTTGCTGCGGCTTTCAAGTCTCCCATGCAGATCTGATGTGTCTGTGCCTGTTCCAGCATGGGGGAGGGGTGTCTGTCTCTCCAAGTTCAATGAAAGGATAGCCTCTGGGTCCCAAGATAGAGGCTGGGTGGAGCTGGGTGGGGCAATGCAGGTCTCTGCCTGTCCCTAAACTAAGAATATGGTGCCTGTCAGCATCTCATCACCAATGTTAGAGATTTATTCCAGATTTCCATGACCTGCCTTCTCTACGGTTCCTCCTGCTTGTGCCCAGTCTGTTGCTGCAGGTGATGGTGTGGCCCAGGTGCTAGGTGGTGAGGGGTGGCTGTTCTCTACTGCCTCCTCTCAAGAGAGTCCTGAGAATGGCAGACTATTCTGCACACCTGGGTCTCCAATCTCAGGGCAGTGGTGGGTTGCAGTTTCTCCACAGGAGAGCCCTGGGTGCATGAATCTGAATCTCCCTCAGATGGACTTCCACCCACCCACTGGTACACACTTAGCCACTCAAGAGAATATATTGAGTCTTTATAGACGTTCACTTTTGTGGAGATTCTCACAGTCTGACCTGTTTCATTGCCATCTTGCTCCGAAACCAATATTTTATTCTTGTCCACTCAAGAGAATATATTGTAATTCAAATGAGTAAGAGTATCATATTATAGGCCAAATCAATAGTTGTATAGAATAGAAAATGGCAAACTTTAGTTCTTCAGTATTAAACATTTTCAATGCATGCTGCAACTTATTCCTACGACTGGGAGTAGATGACTTGTTAGATTCAATCCACATATTTCAACAGAGTATAGTGCTCTTCATGACTTGATTCTTCACTAGCTGCATGACTTCATATTTTCTTTTCTTTCCTGAGCCTATGTAGTCCCTTTATTCTCACACCATGACACAGTCACACACTCCAAAGAAAAGGTTGTTTTGTGTCATTTTCTCAAAATTTTCCATCTGTTTGGAATATTTCCTTCTCAACTCCTGCCTCTTGACTTCACCTTGTGATCCTGGTGAATGTCTGTACAAGATGTTAACTTTCAAACTTTAGCTCCACTGTCTTCTTTTGATTTATTGTAGAGATGAGGTCTCGCTGCCCAGGCAGGTCTCGAACCTGCAGGCTCAGGCAATCCACTCACCTCAGCCTCCCAAAGGTGCGGGATTACAGGCTGAGCCACCGAGCCCGGCACTGTCTTCTTTTATGTGTTCTTCCTGATGCCTTTAATAGAATTGTTGATAATCTTTGTGGTGCCTCTATTTTATCTAGGGAACAGAACTGCAGTGCATGCTACTATAGCAAAATATTTTCATTTCTAGTTTTACTGGCTTTCTGAGTATAGTGGGTCCTATTAACTGAAGTTTCCTCAGTTTTGTTAAAGAAAAAAACTTTAATGTGAGCAGTTGTGCAAATTTGGAAGTTAAAATGTTTTTTCAAATAAAGGAAGAAGGATTTGGATCTCCAGGAAAAAATTTGGGAGGAAACATGATCAAGAATTGGAAAGGAAAATGAGACAAAATATTTATCTGTGACTTCTCCTTGTTATTCAACAATTTTTATTATTTGTTAAAAGATGTTATGAGTGAATTGTTTTTTCTTAGAAATTGGAAAAAAGAAGGAGTCATTTGGGTTAAGTCTGGGTGTAAAAAAAAAAAAATGAGTTGACAAAGACTCACCTTGACCAAACTTTATGACACTTCTCTGAATCTCCTTTTCAAGTAAGCCTGTACATTTGGACTTTCCTAGCTGTTAACAAGAATCTTGTTAAGTCAGTTAAAAAAAATTCACCCTTGATATCTGATCAGCCTGTACATCTGATCAAATTTCTTATCCCCCAGATGATATTTGATCACTCAGGCCTGCCCTCAGCAAGAATCCTGAATATTAAATTGTAATACTCATTTCATTTCATTTTCCACACCATTTCTAGACTGTAAACCCACACTTGTGCATGCTGTATTTGAAGTTAGACTCAGTTCTATTCTATACTGAGGTCTCTTTTCCCCTATTGCAATAGCTCCCTCATAAAAATCTGTTTTTACCACTTTAACTCAGGTTTCTTTAGCAATGCCCAGCTGTAAACGGTCACATGGGAAAATAATCCTGACAGCATAATATGCTAGGGATTTGAAGAAACATGGAGCAGATTTTGGACTTCACATCACATAATCAGGATATCTGAGATAACCTTATATTGTAGATCCCACAAAGACTGTAGGTTTGGTGGCTTCCTGCTCCTTCTAGAGTATTCTCAAAGCCATTGTTTTTGTGTGGTGTTATTTTATTAGTGGTGCTATATTTGATTTGAAATAATTGCTTGTTTAGCCTTTTTAAAGTTTTCAGGTCAGGCTCGGTAAATCAGCCTGTAATCCCAGCATTTTGGGAGACCGAGGAAAGTGGATTGCCTGAGCCCGTGGGTTTGAGACCCACCTGGGCAAATTGGCGAGACCTCATCTCTACAATAAATCAAAAATTAGCCAGACGTGGTAGCGTGCGCTTGTACTTCCAGCTACTTGGAAGGCTGAGGTGGAAGGATCAACAGAGCACAGCAGGGCGAGGCTGCCAGTGGCCGGGTGCGTGCCACTGCACTCCAGTCTCAAAGATAACTAACTAACTAACTAAATAAATAAACAAATAAAGTTTTCAATAATCAGTCAGAATTTTGCTTACCCAAATACCTTCACAAAATTAACATGAAATTTTACTAAATATGATATGTTGATTTTAGTCCTAAATATTTCCTCTCAGTATCTATACTTCACACAACTGGAATTTAGCTCTATACTGTATAATATTATATTGGACTTAAAATTAGTGAATTGCCAGTTAAATTGCTTTTCAGACAACCCAATAAAAGATAATTATTTTCTAATCACCTGATCTCAGTCAGAAACACCTTCTCCATCCTCTCATTAATCTTATATTCTAGTAAGATTAGGAGGTTTGGAAACAATATCAAGACAACAATGATCTGAAGAGAGAGAGGGGTCGGGAAGATGGTGGCTGAGCCAGTCAGACTATGCGTGTCCCCGTGTGAGTGAGTGTTTGAAAAATTTTGTGTACATGCAGGTGGGCGAGTGGGCATATGAGTGGCTGACTGAGTGAGGGCTAGGGAGCTAGCGGCCAGGGCTCTCTGGTGCAGTGGCGGGTGCCACAGCTGCTGGGATTGGACCCTAGTGATTCCCAGGACACAGAGTTGGGCACCATTTTCTTTTCTTTTTTTAAAAATTAACAAACCCTCCCTGGGAAGAAAATGCTGGGAAAGACTGTCTAAGTTGGGGCTTGTGAGCAAGTGGCCAGGACCCAGGTGCAACAGTTGATACTGCAGCTTCTCTGCTTCATCCCTGTCCCTTCCCAGGTCGCAGAAACTGAGTGCCATTATTATTATTATTTTTAAACAGACAAAAGTGGCAGGGAGAAAATATCACCCCAGGCTCTCCCCCACTGTTGCAGCAGGAGAGAGACTGCTGACTCCTGACTTTGCCTCACCACTTCAGCGCCTGGCAGGGCACTGGCAGCAGGGGCTGAGGAGGGAGTCCAGGGGCAAAGTCCCACAGAAGAGGACAAGAGAGGCACCCAACCACCATCTTGAAGGTGGGGCAGGAAAGTGCTTCGACTCACTCACCACGGATCTCTGTGACTGGCAGATCAGCTACTCAGGGATTGATGGTGACCCAGAGGGAATATACTGAAAGCACAAACTTTGGAGGGACCTGATGAGTGCTGAGTTCCAGGCACCCCACCCCCTCCCCATATCCAGCCTCAGAACAAAGGGTCTGGTCAGAAAAGGACGAGGAAGAACTCCAAAGGGATCAGTGGTGAGTCTGCGGCTGACCCAAATCCCCTCCTCTCCAGCAATCCTCTGAACATCAGACCCACACAGCTGGGCCGGGACTGAGAGGGACAAACCCAGGCGGAGCCTGGATGTCAGTCACAATAGGAGAACCCCATTCCAGGATAGGCCTGGCTGGGGCACCCCCCCCATGAGAGTTACATACCTGGGGAAGAGACAATGCTGTACCTCCCCATTGGAGGAGATCTCCCTGATCATATGCGAGTGGGAGGGGAGGACTGTAGTCCCACCCACCTTCACTGCCCCTCCTCCTTCCCTGCTTCAGACCCTGAGGAGAGAGTGAAAGAGGTGGCTTTGCAGGAGAGACCTGATTAGAGGAACAAATACAGAGCCTGCCACAAGAGGGCAGGTTTAAAAAAAAATTTTCAATTTAAAAAATTAAAAGGGAGGCTGAGGTGAGTGGATTGCCCGAGCCCGCAGGTTCAAGACCCACCTGGACAGGCAAGACCTCATCTCTACAATAAAGTCAAAAAATTAGCTGGGCGTGGTAGCGCATGCCTGTAATTCCGGCTACTCGGAAGGTTGAGGCAGAAGGATCTCCGGAGCCCAGCAGGTTGAGGCTGCGGTGGCCGGGAGCGGCCACTGCACTCCAGTGTGGGCGACAGTGTGAGACTCCAACTCAAAAAAAAAAAAAAATTAAAAAAAATTTTTTTTGGACTATTTGTTAGTTCATCTATTTTTAAAAATATGTTTCCTTTGTGCATGAATGTGTATGTGAGGGTTTGATTTGCTCCCCCCCAAATATTTTTTCTTTTCTTTTTCTGTTTCTTCTTTTACTTGTCATTTTCTGTTTATGTGTGTATATGAATGACTGAGTATTCATCTTTCAATTTTGTTGTTGTTTTCGGTTTGTTTTTGCTCTTTTGTTCTTCTGGGTTTTAAAATTTTCATTTTTTATAGTTTAAGGTGTGCGTCAATATATATGTGAGTGTTCTATCTGAATTCCATTTTCTCCCCACTCTGGTCTTTCTGTTAACTTTATGCTAGGCATGTGTGTGTGTGTGTGCGTGTGTGTGTGTGTGTGTGTGTGTGTGTGTTTGTGTGTGTGTGTGTGTGTTTAGTTTTCTTGTTTTTTTTGTTGTGTTTCACTTTGTTGTTGTTCCAGTTTGTTTTGGGGTGTGTGTGTATGTCTCTCTGTGTGTGTGATCAATTGTTTTTTGCATTGGTTTCTGCTTTGTATCATCATATAGAGTGGTGGTGGGGTGTGGTTCTCAGAGAACACATACCACAATAAGTGAACATTGTAATTTGCAAGTAGTTTCTGAATCCGAAAAGACTCCACTGAAATGGATTTTAGAGAGTGGGTCTCATTCATGGAAGATAAAATGAAGGATAAAAAAATTGAGCACCTGAAAAAGAATTTTTCATGTGAAAAGAACATATGCAAGGAGAAAAAAATGAGCCTGTTATGGGACATAAATATTTTTAGTGTATAGTATAGAATATGAGAATTTGATTTTCAGTATCCTAAAACACTGAAATGTGTAAATTTATTTGAATAGTACAGTAAATATTTGTAATTATTAGCTGTAAGCATTTAGTACATCAATAACATGCTTTTAAATAAAATTTTTTGATTGGCATTGATATTATCAAAAGAGAGACAATTGAGGTCATTGTCTTGAAATATATCTATAGATTAGAGCACACACTTATCATTTAATAGAATTTAAATTTCTTATATTTAAATAATTAGATAAGTAATTTTGAGTACATAGAAAACGTTTTTACTTTATGCATATTTATTACGTTATTTAAGGCTTCTTAAATAGTAATTGATTTTAGTTTTACATGTGATAGCTAAAAATATCACCTATCAATTTATGCATTTATTCTTTGAAGATGGTTATAATAAATTGTTAATATATGTCATAGGTTGTGTTGCATACTATTGTTAGTTTACTACTGTAAATGCAATACATACACACAATAAATTTAAGACAAAAGATTATTTTATGTCATAAAAGTTAAAACAATAACATTTTGGGAAAGAAAATAATGTTCAAGTGAAAAACAAAAAGTTAAGAGAAGCCTTCATGAAGAGGTTTTTTTGGTATGTGCAGAAAACACATTTTTACTATAAACAATATAAGTAATGCAGTGATCTCAGATAAAAGAAATACCTAATCTCACTACTCAGAATTAACAGTCATAAGCATCAAATGAACATATAATTAGTAGGATAAATATTTTTAAAAGATAAATTTTTAAAAAGTTTATAATAGAAGCCAAATACATTAAATGCGGTGCAAAATATTATGCATACAGCTACATAAATTATTCCATATACTCTCCTGTAACTATGCTCTAGATTAAAATAGAATACAAGAAATATGTTTTATGAAAAGAAATTTGAGGTAAATTATACCTTAATTCAATGAAAAAAAGTTAATGAAGTAATACTAAAAAATTTACTGAATTAAAAAATTAATTTTTAACACTAGAAATATTGTTTTTAAAAATCTCACTTTTAGGTTAAAGGGAGAGATAACAAAAACTGTTTAAAATAGAACATTTTATGATTCTGTGACAACTGCTTCACTATTACTGTGTATGAGAAAGGTCTACTAAAGAAAAGCCACTTTATGAGTCAAGTGCATCTGCAAACATTTAGGTTTTCCGTTTGTAATTGCAACTGATTGCCGATTATATAAATGTGCAATGCAGATTTTTTGACTATTCTTGCAAGAGTTTTTTCATCAGGTTCTACTTAATTTCCTGAGATAGTTTTATGGGCTAACATTATTAGCTCATTTTTATTGTATCTTATTATTTTTAGCCTTATTTCCTCACCATAAATTTAAATATTACTAAGGGCTTGGAACTAAGAAAAGGACAGAAGACTTAATATAGAGTCTTACACATTGTGGAAAAAACATATATCAAAAAAGTATTAGATAAAAATGACTATTAATAATTAAATATAAAACAAGCATTATAGATATGAAATATTTCAAACTAGTTGAGTTTCCATCATCTTTGAACAAATATTGTTCTCTACTAGTCAGGTAATTTAAAGTTAATGTTATAAAATATAAAGAAAGAAAAAGTTGGATAATTTTTTGCGATTTGATGTTATTTTTCTCCAAATAAAAAATAGAATATACCATGCAGTTGTCCTTCCTTACACATTTTAGTAATATTTTTGTTTTCTTTTCAGTTAAAAAAAATCTTTTAAAGAAAATTTCTAAAAATCTCCATCTACACAATGAATGACTCTGAAAGAGTTATCCTCAACAGTACAGAATATATTCTGTAAGGCTTTTAACACTCTCCTTTTGAGGATGGGGTATGTGGTGTGTAGTTGCTCTGTGGGTTCTTGAATTGACCACAGAAAAGAATTTCAAAGAAAGTCATAGAGAGAGCTAAAGTATAATTTATTATAGTGAGGAAAACAGAAAACACATTCAAGGGAGAATGAGAGTGTCTTACAGAGAAAGACACACATCTTTAACAAGAAGTTTTAAATATTGTCCAACAGTGATGATAAGGCAAACTATTTCTCAAACTCAAATTTGTGGGCTACAAGCTTATTGTTACAAGTTTCAGTTCTTATAATTTAATCCTTAAAGTTCCTTGTGTCACAAAGAATATTTGGGATAATAAAACCTTACTGTTTAACTAGATTTCTTCTTAGGTCACTATGCCTCACTGTTTTTGGTAATTTCCTATCATCTCTGTGGCTTACTGTGTCAGTCTTCTCACATTCTACTGAGTGGGAAGCTCTGATTTGTCTGGTGAGGAGAAAGTTGTTCAAGGATGTTGTGTTCTGGAAAGAAGGGCCCCGACATTTGGCAATACTGTTTCTCATTTATGTAGTTTGTAACTGCCTATGGTAACTCACCTATCTATATCTAAAGTATATACTATGCTAGCTGTACCTGCCTCACTTTGAATGAAATGTCAGTTAGGTCCTCAATAATTTAGGCCACAACTCTCCAATCATTAGTATGACTCATACAGTAGTACTATAATGGAATCCCACCAGCTCTGAGAGGGCAACCCATTACAACCATTTCTTCCTCAGATTGGACTACAGGGTTACAGAGCAGCCAAGAGCACTCCAGAAATTAAAATGAGGGGAAGTCTGCCCAGTTATACTAGCCTTCTCCTCAGGACAAAAGACATGTGACTGGGACTTCTGTGAACAAGCTTCAGGCAACTTTCTACAATCCTCAACTAGAATAATTGGGTACGTGATCATTTCACTTGTTTTTAGTAATCTTTTAAAAATACATACATAGCTCTCATTTATTTCAATTAGTATTAGAAGTGGCTTGAGTCTTCATATAGAAGTTTGGTGATGTGTTGGTGACCAGAAACATGCCATAGGTACCTAACTCTTGTTTATTTCAATTAGCTTATAGGAAATGGTTTTGTTTTCCTTCCCAAGAATCTACCAATGATATTAAATGAGAAATTAATCTGCAGTAACACAACTACACATGAAAACTTACACACCTATTCACCAAAATTTTGGTATATATCTTGTAATGCAAAGTGTGACAAGAAATCATGGAGTGATGTGATTTTTTCCTACTAAAGATTATTATATATTTATACATTTCATCGTAAAATGCATTTTTACAAGGAGTTATTTTGGAGGACACACTCTTTTTCAATTGCTCATTTTTTTTAAGGGCAAGTAATTTAGAATTGCCTTCAGAGCTATTTGATTATTTATCATTTAATGATGGATTTGAGGCTTCCAATTAGCCAAAGCTAAGATGAATGAGGTGCAGAGTAATATAGCTGGATTACACCATTTTCTGTGTGTGAAAAATTCACTATGAACCTGAAGGCAATTTCCAAAATTAGGTTGAAAAAAAATTGCTAGATGCTTCATTACCCAGTAGCTTTAATTCATCAAAAGTCACTTAGCTGTTAGATCACAAATAAAGCATGAATTATAAAAATGTGAATGGATATGGCTTAAACCTCTTCTTACTTCCAGAGAAATATTTGCCTTACTAAGCCTTGATTGGCAGTCATCTTATAAGGAGAATGGTACCAGTTTCTAATAGTATTTTTATACAATAATAATTTTTTTCTTAGTTATTTAAACATTTTATCATTGTATACTAATTTAACTTTTCTCATAATAATAAATAAAATATAATTTTAAATAGTGACTTTTGTTAACTTAAAGTTAATAAACTTCTCATATATATCTGATTCAGCAGCTTGAACACTGAAAGTTGCAGTTTTTTTTGGATGGAATCTGGAAATACTAATTTTTAAAAATTATTCTGATTATAGAAGAGGTTATAATAAACATCACACCTCCAATTAAAAAATTATTTTATAGTTGTGGAGTACATGTGAAGATTTTTTATTTAAGCAAGTTGCATGAAGGCAAGATTAGGGCTTCTAGTAAATCTTTTCCTCTTCAGTAGTGGATTTTTACTCAGTGGGTGATTGTGTGCTTCCTATCCCCTCTCTTCCACCCTCCTTTAGCAGTTACCACCAACTGTTGATTCTGCCTTTGTGCCATGCACACCTCCAATTTTTAAAAACTAGATGGTCACTGACCTTTTATTGGCCCATATACAATATGATTATCTCAGAAGGATGCTGCAAATATAATTTGCACAAAGGGTAATCAATTCAGCAAAAGACAGTGATAGTATGGTGATTTTGTCCAAAATCTTTAAGCTGGTCACACCTCTAGTATCAATCTTTAGGTTTCATTCATGTTTGTCAATAAATTGTTTAGTAGCAACTTCTGTCAGATTTGGGAAAAAATTTTTTTTTGCACCTGGTCCTTCTACATTAATTGCATACCACTCAAAATTTTATACCCAGTTTAAACTCTACCTGTTACACAAAGTCTTTTCAGATTTGATCAGTTATTACTTATTAATCATTTTGCATCTTTATTACATACAGTTTTCTGTGTTTTTAAAATTTGTTTTTACCTCTAAATTTTAAACTTGAGACAGATACCTTTATTTTCTTACTTTTCAAAGCATCTAAGGTAGTTTCTTTAGATAAAATGTGAGCTCAGATAATGCTTATAAAGTAAAAAAATTCATGTACCATAGGACATGCTTAATTTACCCAGTAGTTTTTAAAAGTTTTTATTTATATAAGCAAGCTATAGTCGGGCTCGGTGGCTCAGCCTGTAATCCCGCACCTTGGGAGGCTGAGGTGAGTGGATTGCCTGAGCCCGCGTGTTTGAGACCCACCTGGGCAACTTGGTGAGACTTTACAATAAATAAAAAAATTAGCCGGGCATGGTAGCGCACACCTGTAGTTCCAGCTACTTGGAAGGTTGAGGTGGAAGGATCGTCGGAGCCCAGCAGGTCGAGGCTGTGGTGGCCGGGAGTGGCCACTGCACTCCGGTCTGGGCGACAGAGTGAGACTCCAACTCAAAAAAAAAAAAAAAAACCAACAAAAAACAAACCAACAAAAAACAAAGTGAGCTATGTTCTAGACATTTTTATCTGCATTTCCTTGGTGATCACCTCAGCAGTCTTGTGAGACTGATACTATTAGTCTTATTTTACACATGAGGTGACTTTGAGGCAAGTAAGTTGTTCAAACCCACACAGGTAGTGTTCAAGCCAACACTCAAATCCAATTTTAATTTCATGGTTAGTGCCTGTTACATTATTACTATAATTTAGTAAAATAAAGTATCATGTACTATTGAAACTTTTTTTTCATCTTTGTAAGCAAAAATATAGTCCCATGTGCAAAGGACCAGGCATGAACACTTCTAATCAAGGTGGAGTACTTGTTGGCAGCAGCAGCAGCTGTGGATGAGTTGGGTGAGTCTGGATCTGATTCACTTTTCTCCCACAGAAGTCTGTGGGGCATCTGACCCATGCAAAGTACAACCTGATTGGCTTGCTTTGAGAGTGGATGGGAGGAGCTAGAGACCAGAACCTGCTCCCTACTATAGTGATGACCAGAAGTTGCAGAGCTGCTTGGGAAAGGAATCTGAAGTTCCAGAAATGGCCACAAAGGAGCTCTTTTTTTCCTCTGTTTTTGTTTGTGTTTTAGTACTTGGGCTTTTGTGTTTTTTTTGTGTGTGTGTTTTTAAGTTTTTCTGTTTGTGTATGAGTATTTTTGAGGGCAAGTACATCATCAAGTTATTTTTGTTTCTATGTTTGTTTGCTTGTATGTTTTTGTTTGTTTCTTTGTTCATTTGTCAGTTTGTGTGCCTATCTGTGTTTCTTCTCATTCTCCTCTCTAGCTTCCTTTCATCTCCCTTCTTCTTGTTTCATTATTTTTCTTTTTCTTATCTCATTTTGTTTTCAGGGGGAGTATACACCCTCACCTCATGGAGAGATTGTAAGGCATTGGGAAGTGGATTCCAGGGGGTCCATACACCTGTCAGTGGATACTGTGATCTACAGGATAGTTTTTGAATCACAGCTCCCCCATTACACCTTAATCAAATTTCAGAACTGCAAAAAACACAGTACCTCATCCCAGTCTAGCTTCAAAATTGAACAAACCTGGAGGATCTACATAAGGAAGACTACGGGATTAAGCAAACAGAAGTGAAAGTTATCCCCCATCACTAAACAATAGAATTAAAGAAAGGAGGAAAAAAGGGGAGGGAAACCATCACAAATGAAGAAGAACCAAAGGAAGAACACAGATCCCATACAGACCCCAGGGAAGACAGCATCTGAGAATATAGACTTCAGTGCTCAAACAATAAAGAGCCCACAGAATGACTGGTCTGAAACCACAAACCCAGATATGAAGATATTAATAGAATGAATAGAAATGAGGAGAGGCAAGAAGAAAGAATAAAGGAGTTGATAACTGAGATGAGATGATGGCAATAAATAATACAGCAAATGAAATAACAAACTGACAAGCATGGGAAGCAGAATTAAACAAGCAGAAGAAAGAATCTCAGAGCTTGGGGACCAAAATATGGAATATAAAGTTAAAAACATAGAAAAGAAGCCTAAAAATACAGAACAAAGCCTCCAAGAGATGTGTAATTAGCTCTAGAGGGTGAATCTATCATTAATTGGCATTCCTGAGTCAGACAGAGAAACAGAGGCCACCCTGGAACAAACATTCCATGAAATTACCTAAGAAAACTTCCCTCATCTCATCAGAGATGTGACCATTCAAACCCAAGAGATTCAGAGAACCCCTGCAAGACATCAAATAAGAAGACCAACTCCTAGACAGAGTAATATGCTTACACAAAGTAGGTAAAAAAGAAAAAATCCTAAGGACTGCAGGAGAGAAAGATCAGACTAATTGCCAGGGAAGACCAAATAGAATAGTAGCAGACTTATCTACAGAAACACCATAGGTTAGAAAAGACTAGAGTCCAATCTTCAGAGTTCACAAAGATATACAATTTCAACCAAGAATTCCCTACCCAGCTAAGCTAAGTTTCATCAGTGATGGAAAATTAAAATTTTCCCACTCATTCAGTTCCTAAGAGTTTATGCCACCTCCAGACCAGCTCTTCAAGAAACACTTAAGAAAGTATTAACAGAGAAGAAAGAAAAAGGAACCATACTCTTCCCAAGAATGCAGGAAAAAATTTGAAAACACACATATATATCAACCCCCAAATCAAAAGAAAACCAACAAACAAATAATCAACCAACAACAATAAACCCTATAAGGACCTCACGACAGGAAGAAACTCTCACATCTCAATAATTAGCTTGAATGTGAATGGACTAAATGCACCACTGAAAAGACATAGAACGGCAAAATGGATAAAAAGAAGAAATGATGCAACAATATGCTGTTTCCAAGAGACTCATCACACCAGCATGGACACTCACAGTCTCAAAGTAAGAGGATGGAAAACAATTTTGCAGGTGAATGGAACACTAAAAGAAGCAGGAATTGTGATCTTGGTATCAGACAAAAAATCCTTTAAGTTATCAAAAATTTAAAAAGATGCAGAAGGTCACTACATAATGATAAAAATTTCAATTCATCAACAAGAAATATTCATCCTAAACATATATGCACTCAACATAAGAGTACCAACTTTTATAAAGCAGATTCTAGGTAAACTAAAAAAAGACATTGACTCAAACACTACCATAGCTGGGAACTCAGATATCCACTAACAGCCCTAAATAAATTATTGAGGCAAAGAATCAACAAGGAGATTCAGAACCTTAACATGATACTTGACTAAATGAACTTAGTAGATATCTACAGGACACTCCACCCAACAAACATGGAATATACATTTTGCTCATTACCACATGGAACCCACTCTAAGATTGACCATCCTTGGAACAAATCAAGCATAAAAAATTCCATAAGATCAAAATACTGCCATGCTCCTTCTCAGACCACAGTGGAACAAAAATAAATATCAACAACAAGAAACCTATCCTGAAACCCATAAAAACATGGACACTAAGCAGCATTATGCAGAACAACTCCTGGGTTAGCACAGAAAGCAAAACTAAAATTACGATTTTTGGAAACAAATGAAAATAAAGACACATCTTACCAAAAACCTCTGGAATGCCAGGAAAGCAATATTGAGAGGGAAATTCATTTCTTTATGAATGTACATCAAGAAAATGGAAAGATCACAAGTTAACAGCAAAACAAATCATCTAGGGGAGTTGGAAAGACAAGACCACTCAAAATTAACTTCACTAATTTCAGCAGAAGAATCCAGATCAGCAAAGTAAAAGTCCAAATACAAGACATAGAAGAAAAAGATATAGAAAAAATCACTAGTATGCAGGATCATCAGCCATTTTTGGGAGTCTCCTGGGAGGAGGGAGCAGAGGTCATCTGCTCTCAGCACCTGGCACCTGGCCCATGCCACTATCCATGTCAGTGGGCCGGACACTAGCTGGGGGAACTGTGGAGAGCACTCAGTGAGGAAATCTGGAGATGAGACCTGCTACTGATGAGGAGAAATCAACCACCACCATTTTCTCTGTCCCAGAATGGGCAGAGACCTGCATTGGTCCCTGGCTCTGTTCAGCCTCCAACCTGGGACCCACAGGTGATTGCTGAATCTCCCTGGAATTGACCATCACTAATCCAGAGAGAAAACTTCAGGAGAAGACACAGAGATACAGACACTCCATACAATTCTGGACCAGGCACAGACACATTGGATATGTATGGGAGACTTGGTGGCAGCAGCGTCAACAGTAGCTGCTGACTGAATGAGTCTGGATCTGCCTCACCCTCCTACCACAGCAGTCAGAAGGGCTAAGAGCAACCCGATCAACCTGTGCTGAGAGCAGAGGGAAGGGGCTGGAGACAGGAGTCCACTCCCTACTACAGTGGTAGCCAGAAGCGGCAGTGGTGCTTGGGAAGGGAACCTGAAGTTCCAAAAATGGCCACAGCTGGAGGGGATTCTTTTTTTTCTCTGCTTTTGTTTATGTTTTAGTATTTGCTTATTTGTTTTTGGTGTTTTCTAGTATTTCTGTTTGCATATAGGTATTTTTGAGGGTGAGAGCATCCTCAGATTTTTATTTGTTTGCTTGCATGTTTGTTTGTATGTTTTTGTTTTTCTTGTTTTTTGTTTGTGTTTATTTGCTTCTTTGTTTATTCATTAGTTGGCATGCTTGTCTGTTTTCTTTCTTCTTCCCCTCTGTCTGCATCTTCCTTTAGCCGCCCTTCTTTCTTTTTCTGTTCTTCCCTTTTACTTATCTCATTTTGCTCTCAGGGAGTGTACATATGCTCCCACCACATGAACAAATAACATGGTGATAGGAAGTGGGTTCCAGGGGGCCCACATATCTGTCAGTGGCTACTGGGATCTGCAGATAGCTTCTGAACCACAGCTCCCACATCACACCTTAATCAAATCTCAAAATTCCAAAAAGCACAAACCTCCATTCCCAGTCCAGATTCAAAATTGAACAAATCCAGAGATCTACATAAGGAAGAACAGGGGATTGAGCAAACAGAAGTGAAAGCTATCCCTCATAACAGAGCAGCAAAACTGAAAGCATGGGAAAGGGGAGGAAAACCATTACAAATAGAGAAGAATCAAAGGAAGAATAGAGGTCTCATTCAGACACTTGGGAAGAAAGCACCTGAGAATACACTTTTGGAACTCAATGACAAGCCCCCAGATGACTGGCCTCAAACCACAAACCTAGCGATCAAGATATTAACAGAGAAAATAAATAGAAATGAAGAGAGACAAGAAGAAAGAATAAAGGAGTTGATAACTGAGATGGTGGCAATAAAGAATACAGTAAATGAAATAAATAACAAACTGACATGTATGGAAAGCAGAATTAACCAAGCAAAATAAAGAATCTCAGAGCTTGAGGACCAAAATATGTAACTATTAAAAACCCGAACTGTTAAAAACAAAGAAAAGAAGTTTAAAAAGATAGAACAAAGCATCTAAGAGATGAGCAATTATATCAAGAGACTGAATCTAAGATTAATTGGCATTTATAAAGCAGATAGAGACACAGAGAATGTCATGGAACAAATATTCCACAAAATTTTTCAAGAAAACTTCCCTCATCTCATCAGAGATGTGACCAAACACAAGGGATTCTGAGAACCCCTGCAAGGCATCAAATGAGAAGACCAACTCCTAGACACATAGTAATATGCTTACACAAAGTAGGTATAAAAGAAAAAATCCTAAGGGCCACAGGAGAGAAAGGTCAGACTAATTACTGGGGAAAACCAATTAGAATAGCAGCATACCTGTTTACAGAAACACTACAGGCTAGAAGAGACTGGAGTCCAATCTTCAAAGTTCACAAAGACAAACAATTCCAACCTAGAATTCCCTACCCAGTTAAGCTAAGCTTCACCAGTGATGTAGAATTAAAATCTTTCCAAGACATTCAATCCCTGAGAGTTTATGCCACCTCCATACCAGCTCTACAAGAAACCCTTGAGAAGATAGTAAACAGAGAAGAAAGGGGGGAAAAAAAAAAAAGACCATGCTCTTCCCAAGTATGCAGGAGAAAGATTGAAAACACACACATATAACAACCCAAATATCCACACAAAACCAACCATCAAATAATCAAACAGCAACAACAAGAAGCCCTATCAGGACCTTATGACAGGATAAACTCTCACATCTCAATAATTAGCCTGAATGTGAATGGACTAACGCACCACTGAAAAGACATAGAATGGCAAAATGGATAAAAATAAATGATGCAACAATATGCTGTCTTCAAGAGACTCATCTCACCATAATGGACACTCACAGACACAAAATAAGAAGATGGAAAATAATTTTGTAGGTGAATGGTACAAAAAAGAAAGCAGGACTTGTGATTTTAATATCAGAGAAAATATCCTTTAAGTTATCAAAAATTTAAAAAGATATAGATCATTACATAATGATAAAAGGTTGAATCCACCAACAAGAAATATCCATCCTAAATATATAGGCACTCAACATAGGAGCACCAACTTTTATAAAGCAGCTTCTAGGTAAACTAAAAAAAGACATCCACTCAAAACACTAGCATAGCTGGGAACTTGGGTACTCCATTAACAACCCTAAATAGATCATCAAAGCTAAAAATCAACAAGGAGATCCAGAACCTCAACTTGATGCTTGACCAAATAGACTTAATAGATACCTACAGGACACTCCATCCAACAAAAATGGAATATACATTTGACTCATCACCACATGGAATGCACTCTAAGATTGACCACATCCTTCGACATAAATATAAAAAAATTCCATAAGATTGAAATATTGCATGCTCCTTCTCGGACCAAAGTGGAATAAAAATAAATATCATTATCAACAAACTTACCTCCAAACCCACAAAGACATGGAAACTAAACAACATGATGAAAAAGAACTGCTGGGTCAACACAGAAATCAAAGGAGAAATTAAAATATTTCTGGACACAAATGAAAATAAAGGCACATTTTACCAAATCCTCTGGACAGCATGAAATCAGCACCGAGAGATTAATTCATTTCTTTATGCACACACATCAAGAAAATGGAAAGATTACAAGTTAACACCTTAACGAATCACCTAAGGGAGCTGGAAAGACAAGACCATCAAAACTGTAATTTCAGTAGAGAATCCAGATCATCAAAGTAAAAGCCCAAATACATGACATAGAAGAAAAAGATATAGAAAAAAAATCAATAAAACAAAAAGCTGGTTGTTTGAAAGGATAAATAAGATTGACAGACCCCCTAGCCAGATTGACCAACAGAAAGAGAGAAAAAACCCAAATAAATACAATCAGAAATGCAAAAGTTAAAATTACCATTGTACTGAAGAAATAAAAAAAATTATCAGTGATTACTATGCACACCTTTATGGAAAAAAATTCAAAAACCTAAATGAAATGAAGAACTTTCTGATATCACACAGCCTCCCAAGGCTGAAACAAAAAGAATTTGAGACATTAAATAAACCAATAACAACCCAGGAAATCAACTCCTTCATAAGAAAACTATCCAAAAAAAAAAAAAATTAATAAGCCCTGGAACAGATGGCTTTCCAGTGGAATTGTACAAAACATACATGAAGAACTGATACCAATCCTACTGAAAATATTCCAAGCAATTGAGAAAGGCAGACAGAACTCTCCCTAAGTCATTTTATGAAGTTAGGGTTAGAGTAAAGATCCAACAAAGAAAGAGAACTACAGGCCAATAACCCTGATGCACATAGATGCAAAAATATTCAACAAGATTCTAGTAAATTGTTTTCAACAACACATCACAAAAATCATCCACCATGACCAAGTAGGCTTCATCCCCAGGGTGCAGGCCTGGTTCAACATTCACAAGACCACAAATGTAATTAATGCATCAACAGACGCAAAGATAGAAATCACATGACTATATCATTAGATGCAGAAAAAGTTTTCAATAAAATACAGTAACGCTTCTTGATAAAAACTCTTGAACACCTAGGCATAGAGGTAACATACCTCAAAATAGTAAGCTCCATCTACAATTAACCCACAGCCAACATATTGCTAAATAAACAAAAATTGGAAGCATTTCCCCTAAAAACTGGAATGAGACAATGATGTCCACTTTCATCCCTACCTTTTCAAAATAGTGTTGGAAGTCCTAGCTAAAGTAATCAAACAAGAGAAGAAAATCAACGGCATTCAATAGAAAAAGAGGAAGTCAAGGTATCCCTCTTTGCTGATGATATGATTCTATACCTCAAAAATCCAAGAGAATCTGTCAAAAACTTTCTTGCACCGATAAATGACTTTGGCAAAGTCTCAGGGTACAAAATGAATGGCAAAAGACAGTCACATTTGCCGGGAACTGCAATCACTAGTAAAAGTAAGGTAAAAGGGACATGAAAACAGGAAAAACGCCAGCTGGGAGCAAGGCCCCAGTAAAATGCGGCCATGACGGAGGCAAAACCCCATGGATCCTGTTGATGGACCTTCCCTAACTTTGAAGGATTGCATGCATAGGCTTGAGAATATTCCCTCTTTAGTTGAGATAATAGATGCGCAAATGGATGATGGCATTTGACAGCAAAAATTATACATAGGCATAATGGAGGTGAGATGGCAGCAAAAAGGGTGCCCCTTAGAATGTGCAAGGATGGGGAATTTGCAATAAACCTATGTATAAAAATGTAAAAAGGGCTCAACAGCAAAATATTTCCCCCCTGAAGGGACAAGGGAATGCAAATTTTGAAACCTTTAGCTAAGAAAGAAAAACAAGTACTTCCTCATATCCTTTATAAGTAACAACATTGACAGTTGTGATTGATGAGGAAGCGGGAAATTGAGACAGAGTATCTCCACAAACAGGTGTTTTTGGGAAAAATAAGTCACAGACATGCCTTTTGATTTAAGAAATATTATAGTTTAATTAGAAAGAGGGTTAAAATTAAAGTAAGGATTAGATAAATAGCAGTTAATTAAAAGATAAATGTTTATTATAGATGTAGGTATTAGTTAAATAGAAGGAATAGGAAATAATTAAGTTTTAAGGTAAACTTAAAATTATATACACTTAATGTAGGTTTAAAATTAAATACATTTAGAATTAGAAGTAGGATTAATTTCATATATAAGTGTAGATTTAGACATAAGTTTTGTTTAGAAATATAAAATGTAAAATGGGTAGAATTAAGAAAATAGATTAGTAAAGGAAAATAAATAGAATAGTGAAGGAAAGAGATTCAGTTGGCCTAAAGGTCACAGGATGTGGCTGATAAATTGGCAGCTGGTATTTTGTTACACCACTGGTAGCAGGAAGGAACAAAATGAAACTTGTAAAGGTCAACTTCCCCATAAACAAAAGAAAAAACATGATGTAAACATTTAATGTGTAACATGTGTAACATTTTGTGGGTAGGGGGGTCAGTAAAAAACTATATAAGCTTGTAAGAGTTGAATAAAAACTGGCAGAGTCTTGGACTCTCCCCAGGAAGAAGGATCCTGTTGTGTTCGTCTTTTCTTTTCACTGCTTCCCGATTCCCCTGTCTCAAGCCCTGACTCTCTCCTGGAGCTGGACTCCAGCACACATACTTATACACAAATAACAAACAGGCAGAGAGTGAAATAAAAAGCACAATCCCATTCACAACCACCACACACACACACAAATGAAATGCCTCGATAGCTTTCTAATCAGAGAATTGAAAGAACTTTACAATGAAAACTATAAAACATTGCTAAAAGTAATCAAAAATGGCACAAACAAATGGGAGAATATTCCATGTTCATGAATTGGAAGAATCAACATTGTTAAGATGTCCATCCTATAGAAGGTAATCAACAGATTTAATGCAATACCCATTAAATTACTAGCTTCATTCTTCTCAGACCTGGAAATGTCAATACAGAAATTCATACAGAATCATAAGCAACCACAAATAGCTAAAACAATCCTCCACAAAAGAAACAAAGTGGGAAGTATCACACTTCCAGGTGTTAAACTTTATTGCAAGGCTACAATAATCAAAACAATCTGATATTGGTACAAGAATAGGCATATAGAACAATGGAACAGGATAGAGATTCCAGAAGCAAAAACTCATCTTTCACAATGTCTCCACTAATGACCACAGGAGAGAGGATAACTTATTCAGTAAATGGTGCCAGGAAAACTGGCTGACCACATGCAGAAGACTAAAATAGATTCCTACCTATCACCATAGGAAAAATCAACTCTAAATGGATCAAAGACCTAAACACAATTCCTCAAACTATAAGAACCTTAGACAGGAGATACCCTTATGGAAATTGGAACTGTCAACCAATTCCTGATCAAAACTCCATGTGCCCATGCCACAAGAGATAAGATAGACAAGTGGGACCTCATAAAATTGAAAAGCTTCTGCAAGGCAAAAGAAACCATCAAGAGAAAGAGTAGGGACAGCCCACAGACTGGGAAAAATCATTTGCTAACTATGTATCTGATAAAGGCCTAGCATCTAGGATCTACAAGGAACTCAAATTGCTGAAAAGAAGAAAACAAACAGCCCCATTACAAAGTGGGCAAAAGATTTGAATAGACACTTCTCAAATGAAGACATATGAGCAGCCAACAGATACATGAAAAAATGCTCAGCCTCACTGATCATTAGTGAAATGCAAATTAAAACCACACTGAGATACCACCTAACTCCAGTCAAGATGATCATTACCAATATCTCAAAAAACAACCGATGCTGGAAAGGATGCAGGGAAAAGAGAGCACTTCTATACTGTTGGCAGGAGTGTAAACTAGTACAACCTCTGTGGAAAACAGTGTGGTGATTCCTAAAAGATCTAAAAATCAACCTCTCTTACAACCCAGCAATCCCCCTTCTAGGAGTATACCTGGAGGAACTCAAATCATTCTGCAGTAAAGATACCTGCATATGCATGTTTATAGCAGCATTATTCACAATAGCAAAAACATGGATCCAACCGTGCTGCCTGTCGAAAGAAGACTGGATAAAAAAAAGTGGTACATATACATGATGGAATATTATGCAGCCATAAAGGATAAAATTATGAACTTTGCAGTTCTATGGATTTAGAGTCTGTAATACTCAGTCATCTATCACAGAAATGAAGAACTGAGTACTACATGTTCTCACTCATAAGTGGACCCTGAACAATTGTCATAATATTATAAGAAAGGGATTGGCAGCAGTGCAAAACTGCCAGAGAAGGGAGCAGGAGGAGGGGGGAGGTTTCCTTCATCAATAAGTGTACCTGATCTCAAACCAGGTGATGTGGGGACCAAAATGATGCCCAAGCTTTACCTGTACAATGACCATTTATACATCTAACGCTAAATTGTACCCCACATCTTTAAAATGAAAATTTAAGAAAAAAGCAAAAAGCAAAAAAAAAAAAATCAACAAAACAAAAAGCTGAACCAAAACAAAACAAAAAGTTTTGAATGGGTAAAAAACATTGACACCCCTCCAATCAGATTTACCAAGAAAAAGGGAGAAAAAGTCCAAATAAACACAATCAGAAATGTAAAAGATCAAATCACAGTGAACACTGAAGAAATACAAAAAATTATCAGATATTACTATGCACACCTTTATGGAAACAAATTTGAAAACCTGAATGAAAGGAAGGACTTTCTGACATTACACAACCTCCCAAGGTTGAAGCAAGAAGACATTGAGACATTAAATAGATCAATAACAATGCAGGAAACAAACTCCTTCATAAAAAAACTACCCACAAAAATAAAAAGTCCTGGATCTGATGACTTTCCATTGGAGTTGTACAAAACAAACAAGGAGGAGCTTATACCAATCCTATCGAAAGTATTCCAAACAATTGAGAAAGATGGAACTCTCCCCAAATCATTTTATGAAGCTAACATAACACTGATACCCAAACCAGGTAAAGTTCCAACAAAGAAAGAGAACTATAGGCCTATATCTCTGATGAACATAGATGCAAAAATGCTCAACAAGATTCCAGCAAATTGGATCCAGCAACACATCACAAAAATCATCCACCATGACTAAGTAGGCTTCATCCCTGGTGTGCAGGACTGATACAACATCCGTAAGATCATAAATGTAATCAATACATCAACAGATGTAAAAATAGGAATCATATATCATTAGATGCAGAAAAAGCTTTTAAATAAAATCCAGCAGCCCTTCTTGATAAAAACCCTTGAACTACTAGGCATAAAGGGAACATACCTCAAAATAGTAAATGCCATCTACAATAAACCCACAGCCAACATATTGCTAAATGAACAAAAATTGGAAGCATTTCCTGTGAAAACTAGAACAAGACAAGACTGGCCACTTTCACCCCTCCTCTTCAACATAGTATTGGAAGTCCTAGCTGGAACAATCAGACAAGAAAAGGAAATCAGCGGCATTTAATAGGAAAAAAGGAAGTCAAGTTATCCTTCTTTACTGATAATATGATTCTATACTACAAAATTCCAAGAGAATCTGTCAAACCTGCTTTCACTGATAAAGGACTTTGGCAAAGTCTCAGGGTACAAAATCAACATGCAAAAGATAGTTGTATTCTTATACACAAACAACAGACAGAGAAGCAAATAAAAGCACAATCCCATTCACAATAGACACACACACACATGCACACACACACGAAATGCCTTGGCATTTTTCAAACCAGAGAATCGAAAGATCTTTATAACAAAAACTACAAAACACTGCTTATAGAAATCCAACATGACACAAACAAATGGAAAAATTTTCCATGCTCATGAATTGGAAGAATGAACATTGCTAAGGTGTCCATCTTACCAAAGGCAATCCACAGATTTAATGCAATACCCATTAAATTACCAGAATTATTCTTCTCAGACATGAAAATGACAATACAGAAATGAATATGGAAACAACCACAACCACAACCACAAATAGCCAAAACAATCCTCAGCAAACGAAACAAAGTGGGAGGTATTACACTTCCAGACTTTAAACTCTATTATAAGACTTCAATAATCAAAATAACCTGGTGTTGGTACAAAAACAGGCATATAGACCAATGGAGCAGGACAGAGATTCCAGAAGCAAAACCTCAATTTCTTAACTAACTCACCTTTGACAAAGCCTCCACCAATGACCGCTGGGGAGAGGAGAACCTGTTCAGTAAATGGTGCCGGGAAAACTGGATGACCATGTGCAGAAGATTAAAACAAGACCCATACCTATCACTATACACAAAAATCAACTCTAAATGGATCAAAGACCTAAACCTAAAACCTGAAACTATAATAATCTTTAAAAATGCAGGCGACACCCTTATGGAAATTTGAACTGGCAACCAATTCCTGACCAAAATTCCAAGTGCCCATGCCATAAAAGATAAGACAGACAAGTGGGACCTCATCAAACTTAAAAGCTTCTGCAAAGCAAAAGAAGCCATCAAGAGAATGGGGAGACAGCCCACAGAATGGGAAAAAAATATTTGCCAACTGTATATCTGACAAAGACCTAACATCTAAGATCTACAAGAAACTCAAAGGTGTCAAAAAGAACAAAACACAAGTAACCCTATTAGATAGTGGGTAAAAGATATGAATAGACGCTTCTCAAAAGAGGACATACAAGCAGGCAACAGACACAAGAAAAAATGTTCAACCTCACTAATCATCAAATAAATGCAAATTTAAACCACTGAGATACCACCTAACTCTAGTCAGGATGGCTATAATCAATAACTCAAAAAACAACAGACGCTGAAGAGGATGTGGGGAAAAGGGAATACTTCTACACTATTTGTGGGAGTGTAAACCTAGTACAACCTCTGTGGAACAGTGTGGCTATGCCTAAAAGATCTAAAAATCAACCTTCCATATAACCCAGCAATCCTCCTTCTGGGATTATACCCAGGAGAACTCAAATCACTCTATAAAAAAAGATACCTGCACATGAATGTTTATTGCAGCGTTATTCACAATAGCAAACACATGGAACCAACTGTGCTGCCCACTGAAAATGGATTGGATTAAAAAATGTGGCTATATACATGATGACATATTATGCAGCCATAAAGAGGGACAAAATTATGAATTTCACAGCAACTTGCATGAACTTTAAGTCTATAATACTCAGTGATCTATCACAGAAACAAAGAACTGAGTACCAAATGTTCTCACTCATAAGCCAACCCCAAACAATTATCTTAATACTATAAGAAAGGGAAGGGCAAGTAGTAAGAAACTGCAGGGGGAGGGTGGCAGGAGGTTATACTTCATCAATAAGGGTACTTGATCTCAAACCAGGTGAAGTGGGAACCAAACTTTATCTGTACAATGACCATTTGTGTACCAAACACTGAATTTTATCCTGCATCTTTAAAATAAAAATAAAAGATGAAATAAAATAAAATTAAAAATATACAAACAAAAACAGAAGTGATAGTATGCATGTGCTGGCTGGATGATCCATAAATAGTGAATTAGAAGACATGAAAACTTAAAGTATCAACTAAGTAAGAGAACTATTGACTCTTTTCCCAGTGCTCATCTAGCTTCAGAAAATAATATTTAGGGAGACAGAGTCACAGGAATAGAATTCTTGGGAACTTAATTTGAATCTTAAAGGATAGTATGACATCAGCTCATATCTCGGTTATACTTATAAAGAATTTCTATATTATCTAATTAAAACAAAATTTAATGAATGGATGGCTAGTTCATTAGTAACAATACAGCTGGTGATATTAAAATAGGTTTAATTAAATTTTTAAAAATTAATGTAGAAGTATTTATAAATATGTATCAGTTACCAAATTTGTTGTTATAAAGTCTCCACAACTTAGTAGACACATGTTAAAAGAGATTAAGAAAGGAATAGAGGAAAACTTGTTTATTCACATAGCCTCTTACAATTTGCCAGAAAAATGTAATAGAAAATAATTGTATCTTAACAGAAGACTACTAAATTTAACCTAATTAGAGTAAAAGAGATAGCATCATATAACTACTTACACTTCCAGCTCAAAATATTCTAATTCCTGGATCCTGTCAAAGTTACCTTATATGGAAAAAGAGATTTCACAGACATAATTAAGTCAAAGATTTTGAGATGGGGAGATTATCCTGGATTATCCTGGTGGGCCATAACTATAATTTTAGATGTCTCTATAAAGGAGAACATAAGGAGATTTGCTTATAGAAGAAGAAAGCAGCACAATGAGGAAAGTAAGATGCTATATTGCTGATTCTGAAGATGAAGAAAGATAAGTGACCCAAATAATATAGATGGCCTCTAGAAGTTAGAAAAGACAAGGAAACCATTTATACCCTAGAGTCCCCAGAATAATTCAGACCTACTAATAGTTTAACCTAGTGAAACTGATTTTAGATCTCTGCTCTGTAGAATAGTAACAGCATAGTTTTGTCTTGTGTTAAACCACTAAATGTGTGAGAATTTGTTATAATGGCAACAGGAAGCTAAGACATTCACTTTGAAATTATTATCTCCATGTGTCCACCAATTCTAAACTCTTTTATTACAAATTTGCTTAATCCTGATCAAGCTCCCTACAGCCTCATCAAAACATGTATACGCATCTGGAAGAAAAGAGACCATGGGGGGGGAATCAATTAATGACTGAATCACTTATTTAAATGAAAAGCTCACCCCATATTGGCGAATATTAATAAAAGAAGATTAATGTTTGAGACATAATATGTACACATATTCAGGTTACTAACAGAAAAATCAATTTGATATAATTTTATGTAAAATTAAATGTGAGAGGCATTTGAGCAGCTTTTTCAGCATTCAGAGGAAAAGATCTAGTACTCAAAAGTTTCAAATTCAGTGAAGCTATAATTTGAAATAAAGGAAAAATAAAGAAATACCATCTATAATCACTTCTAAAACATAATACTGAAGAATGAATTCAACCAAATGAAAGCTGAATAAATGTAAGAAAAATAAAGGGAAGAAAATAAATAGTTCAATGTTATTAATACCACAATCCAAAACTAATAGTCAATACTTACAAGTTTTCATTATATGTCAAGAATTGTGCTAAATAGTTCACATTACCTTATACTAAGGTTTGAATGTGATGCCTTTTCCAAAATAATGCTGAAGCTTAATTATAAAGGGGATAGTAACTAAAAGGTGGAGTGCCAGAGAGCTGAATAACTCAAGATTGCTCCACCTTTATGAATGGGATTAGGTGGTCTATAAAAGGACTTGATAAAGGGAGTTCCTCCTTTTTGTATTTTGCCCTTCAGCCTTCTGCTATGAGGACACATCAGTCTTCTAAGGAGGATGCAGAATTCAAGATACCATCTTGGAAGCAGAGACAAGATCCTTACCGGACAAGGAAACTGCTGGTGCCTTAATCTTGAAATTTCCAGTCTCTAGAACTGTGAGAAAATAAATTCCAGTTCTTTATGGATTAGTTATTCTCAATAATTATTTTAATTGTGGGACATTATGGACTCAGGCAACTTGCTTAATTTCCCAAAGAATAAATAATCAAATATGCAAACAAATTGGTTGGTACTATTGCCACAGATGAAGAAACTGAGATTTAGCAAGATTCATTTCTGTTGCTAAGTCACGTGGCTAGTAAGCAAGGGAGGTTAGATTCAAATATAAATCAGTCTGACTTCAAAGCTCATACTCTTAATTACTAGGCTAGACTCTTTTATGTAACAAAAATACAGATGGGAGTATTTTTAAAAATATGATAATTAGTATGCACTTAATGTAATCAATTATTGTAATACTATAAGAAAGGGATTGACAGTAATGCATACTGCCTTGGTGGGGTGGGGGAGACGGGATTGGCAGTAGTGGGAAACTGCCAAGATAGTGGGGCACACCTCACCAACAAGTGTACCTGCATAATGAACATTTGTATACCTAACCCTGAATTGTACTCCACATCTTTAAAAAAAAAAAAGAAAAATTAAAAAGAAACCGAACAAAAGAAACAAAGTCAACTATCTACTTGCAACAGCAAGTATGGTACCTATAATACTCAATTTGTTTTAGTGCTTACAGGGAAATTTATAGTTTTAAATGCATATATTACTATATTTTTATATAAATTTAAGGACTAAAAAGTTCAATAAATTTAAGGAATAACAACTTCAACAAGTTGCATGAATATATACCATAGTGGTGACACATTTTGTATCCATCATCCAAATAATGCACATTGCACCTACTAAGTAGTTTCTCATCATCTACCCTCTCCTACTCCCCTAATCTTTCAAGTCTTCATTTTCTATTAGTTTACACTCTAGGACTATGTGTACACATTATTTATATTCCACTTATAAGTGACAATAAGCAGCATTTGTCTTTGTGTTTCTGAGTTGTTTCACTTATGATAATGGCTTCCAGTCCCAATCATGTTGCTGTAAAAGACATAGTTTTATTTTTTATGACTGAGTATTCCATTGTGTATGCATATATTCAAACAAAAGAAATCCTAAATCAAAAATTCAAATTTTCATTGAAAGATAGAAAAAAGTAGAAGATCACATTTGAAGCAATAGAAGGTAGGAAACAATCTAGGCCTGAGCAGATATAAAAAATTAAATATAAAAAAATAAATAAAATAAGAAGACAAATGCAAAAATAGATGAGGACATCACTACCAAAAGGGTTTTTATAAACAATTTTATGTTCATAAATATATAATTTAAATTTTTGACAGACTTATACTACCAAATCTCATTAAAGAAGAGTGAGTAACATGAATAGCCAGATATTCATTAAGAAAATTAAATTTAAAGTTAGAAATCTTTTAACAAAATAATTCCAAGCCTGCATGGCTTCACTAGCAATTTCTGCCAACCATTGAAAGAAGAAATAACACAATTTTTATGGAATTTCCTTTAGAAAATAAAAGAGAATACTTTCTGACTTATATGGAACTAGATTACACTAATACCAAAACCAAATCAACATTAAAAGAAAAGAAAATTACAGATCATTAATCCCTGTGAACATAAATGCAAATATGTCCAACATATGAGAAAATTCAGTGTAGCAATATATAAAAAGGAGTAACAGCCAGGCTCGGTGGCTCAGCCTGTGCTCCCGCGCCTTTGGGAGGCTGAGGTGAATGGATTGCCCAAGCCCGCGGGTTCGAGACCCGCCTGGGCACCTTGGCGAGACCTCATATCTACAATAAAAATAAAAAAATTAGCCGGGCGTGGTAGCACGTGCCTGTAGTTCCGGCTACTTGAAAGGCTGAGGTGGAAGGATTGCTGGCGCCCAGTAGGTCGAGGCTGCGGTGACCGGGAGCGGCCACTGCACGCCAGTCTGGGTGACAGAGTGAGACTCCAACTCAAAAAAAAAAAAAAAAAGGAGTAGCACAATTAACTTAGGTTTATTCTAATACTGCAAGGTTGATTTAGCATTCAATTATTAATCACCATTCTTAATTCACCATATTAGCAAATCAAAGATGAAAATTCATATTGTCAAAAAATATGATGCAGAAAAATCATTTGACAAGTATAGCAAGTTCTTTAATATGGTAAAAGACATCTAAAAAAAATCCTACATCTAAAATCCTATTTCGCCGGGCTCGGTGGCTCAGCCTGTAATCCTGCGCTTTGGGCGGCTGAGGTGAGTGGATTGCCTGAGCCAGCGGGTTTGAGACCCGCCTGGGCGACTTAGCGAGACCTCATCTCTACAATAAATCAAAAAATCAGTCGGGCGTGGTAGCGCGCCTGTAGTTCCAGCTACTTGGAAGGCTGAGGCAGAAGGATTGCTGGAGCCCAGCAGGTCAAGGCTATGGTAGCTGGGAGCGACCACTGCACTCCAGTCTGGAGGACAGAGTGAGACTCCAACTGAAAAAAAAAAGGAAAACCATATTTCAAGGCTGACTATTGAATACTTCACTTTTGTCTATTTCATCCTGCCTCAGACTGGAAACAAATAAAAGTATCCTTTCTCATCAGTTCAATCATCTACTAAAAAATCCTGAGCTGCAATAAGAAAATAAAAATAAATAAAAAGCATACATATTGGAATAGAAAAAGTAGAACACTGCTGACAAAACATTTAAAAAGACCCATATAAATAAAGATATATACCATTTTCATGGCTTGAAAACTTAATATTGTTAATATCTCAATTCTGCCCAAGTTAGTCTATAGTTTCAATGCAATACAAACAAAAATTTCAGTAGAATTTTGTGTAGTCTTGACAACTTTGTTCTAAAATTTCTGTGGAAATGGAAAGTATCTAGAATAGCTAAAACAAATTTAAAAACAAAATGAGAAGAATAATACTAATAAATTTTAAAAGCTGTTATAAAAGCACAATCATAATGAAACTGTGGTATTAATTAATACAGAGAAAAACAGATTAATAGAGCAGAATAAGGAATCACCTAAACACAGACAAATAACTTTTGACAAAGTCACAAAAGCAATTTAATGAAGAAAAAACAGTTTTCCTATGATACTATAAAAATTGGAGATCTATACCTCATGCCTCATACAAAAACTAACTCAAAATTTATCACAGACCTAAGTAGAAATGCAAGTTTATAAAACTTCTAGAAGAAAATCTAGGACAAAATATGCACGATCAGGAGTTGTCATAAAACTTTTAGACATGACAAAAATATGATTTGCAAAGAAAAAGTAGATTGGACTGTGTCAAAATTGAAAACTTTTGTTTGAGGGAAAACACTGTTAAACGAATGAAAAGCCCAGTCACAGAATGAAAGAAATATTTGTTAGTCACATACTCAAGAAGACTTTTTATCCAGAATATAAGACAATAAAAAATAAACAATTTTAAGAAGCTTAAAAAAATAGGTAAGCATTCTATACACACACATTCTCAATGATGGTGTTGTAAATAAGTATATAAAAATATTATCAATATCGTTACTCATAAAAAATGCAAATTTAGACTATAAGACAATACTGTAGTATATAGCTGATGAGAATGCAAAATTGTATAACCACTTTGAAAAAATGGTCTGGCAGTTTTTTATAAAGCAAAACATACTGCTATGCTACCATATGATCTACCAATCTCCCTCCTAAGTATTTACTTAAAATAAATGAAAATTTATCTTTATTTGAAAACCTTGAGTGTTTATAGCAGCTTTGTTTGTAGTCACTAAAGCCTGAAACCAACCCACGTGTTCTTCACACTATGAATGGATATACAAATTGTGGTATATTTATATAGCAGACAGATACTCAGCAATAAAGTGGAACAACTATTGAATAATGTGGGTGAGTGTTAGATGCATTCTACTATGTGAAAGAAGCCATATTCAAAATGTTTTATAGTTTATGATTAATTATGATTTCATTTACATAAAGGAGAAAATATAGGAGTGGAATACAGCTAATATTTGTGAGAGTTTGAAGTTTGGGACAGTAGGTTGACTACAGAAGGGCATTCAGGAGGAATTTTTGGGATAAAAGTCTTCTATAAGGAAATATGGTATTAGATACTTAAAACTCATAAAATTGTACCACAAAGAGGATGGTACAGGACATTGACTTAAGTTCTAAACTACATGTATGGTGGGGAGTAGGGGTAGGCAAACATATTTTTTATTGTCTGAGAGAAAGCCATAAATAACTGGAGAGGCTGTAATTGTGTTGTTTGTTTGCTTGCTTGTTTTTAATGTTTTTATACTTTTCTTTTGGTGTATGAATGTATATGTGAGGGTTTAATCTGCATCCTCCCACCCGCTTTTATTTTTCTTTATTTTTTATTTTCTTTTTTCCTTTGTTCTTCTTTTGTTTTTGGTTTTCTGTTTATGTGTGTACATGAAGGATTGTTCATCTTTCAAGTTTTTTTGGTTTGTTTTTGCTCTTTTCTTTTAAAAATTTACTATGTGTGAATACATGTGTGAGAGTTTAATTTGAATTTTTTTTCTTTTCTTATCTTTTTTTTCTCTTTTTCTTCTCCTTTCATTTTGGGTTGGTCAAGGGTGAGTATGGCTGGTTTTCTTGTTTTCGTTTTGTAGTTTTTTTCTTTTGCTTTGCTTTCTTGTTATTCCAGTTTTTTTGGTGTGTGTGTGGTGTGTGTGTGTGTGTGTGTGTGTGTGTGTTTAATTGTTTTTTTTTTGTTGTTTTTTTGAGTTGTAGTCTCACTCTTGTCACCCAGGCTGGAGCGCAGTGGCACACTCACAGCCACTGGAGCCTCAACCTACTGGTCTTAGGCAACCCTTCTGCCTCAGTCTTCCAAGTAGCTGGAACTACAAATGCATGCCACCAAGTTCAGCTAGTTTTTTTTTGTGTGTGTGTGTGATTTATTATAGAGATGAGATATCACCAAGTTCCCAGACTGGCCTTGAACCCCCAGGCTCAGGTAATCTTCTTGCCTCTGCCTCCCAAAGTTTCAGGATTATAGGCTGTGCCACCGTGTCTGGCCTTAATTGTTTTTACTTTGGTTTCTGTTCTTGTTATTCTGAGTTTTAAAAAAATTATTTTCTTAAATTCTCATCTGTATTACTCTGTTATACTTTTCTCTTTTCTCCTCATTGCTGTTACTGCATCTTGGACTCAGTGGGTACACACATATACCCATTTGCATCATCACATAGAATGGTGGTGGGAAGTAGGTCTCAGAGAACCCATACTACAAGCAGTGAACTTTGTGATTTGCAAGTAGTTTCTGAATCTTAGTTTCCCATCCTCCACCTTATTCAACTCTCAAAACTACAAGAGACAGGAAAGTTTCCCACCCACAGCTCTGTTTCAAAATAGAAAAAATTCAGAGTCTTGATCAGGGAAGAATAGAGGGCTGAGCAAACATCAGAAGTGAAAGCCTTTCCCACTGTCACTGAATAATGGAACTAAAGAGAAAAGAAAGAGACCTGTCACAAATGAGGAAAAATAAATGGAAGAACACAGGTAATTCCCAGTGTTACAAAGAGAAAAATACCTGAAGAATCAGAACTCAGAACCCCAAAAATGGAAGTCAGCAATGACAGGCCCAGAATACAACAGGGATTAGGGAATGGATGGAAAGAATGAATAAAACTCAAGAAAGACAAGATGCAGCACAGAAAAGACTTGTAACAGAGATTTTGGCTATAATAAATTTCAGTCAGGAAATAAATAACAAGATGGCAAGCATGAAAAACAGAATTAATCAAGCAGAAAAAAGAATCTCAGAACTTGAAGACAAAAACATGGAATTATCTTGATCTGCAAAAAAATAGAAAAAATTTCAGAAAGAACAAAGCCTTCAAGAGATGTGTGATTATATCAAGAGGTTGAGCCCATGCCTGACTAATATAATGGAAGAAGAAAGGGAAGTGGAGAACACTCTGGAGCAAGTATTCCAGGAGGTTATCCAAGAAAACTCTCCCCATACAATAGAGATGTGACCATTCGAACACAAGAGATACAGAAAAACTCCACAAGACATCAAATGAGAAGACCAAACCCGAGACACATAGTAATTCACCTACACAAAGTAGGTAAGAAAGAAAGAATTCTAAAGGCAGCTGGAGAGAAAGGTCAGACTATCTACCAGGGAAAACGTATCAGAATAGCAACAGCCCTATTGTCAGAAACACTACAAGATGGAAGGGACTGGAGTTCAATATTCAAATTCCACAAAGATAAACAATTTCAACCAAGATTTTCCTACCCAATAAAGTTTAGCTTCATCAGTAATGGAGATTTAAAATCCTTTGCAGACATCTAATTCCTAAGAGATTATGCAACTTCCAGACCAGCTCTACAGAAGATGCTTAAAAAGGTATTAAGCACAGAAGAAAGAAAAAAAAAAAGAAAAAAAGAATGACCACATGCTTCCCAAGAGCGCAGCAGAATACAGAACCAACAGAGAATATATTGCAATGGCAAACTTGAAAACACAAATGTACATCAACCCCAAAGCTAAATGAAAACAAAGAAAAAAGTTTATAAGATTAACAATCACTTTTCAATAATTAGCCTGAACATGAATGGACTACATGGACCACTGGAAAGCAGAATGGAAACTGATAGAAAACCACCACCCAATAGTTTGCTGCATCCAGGAAACTCATATCACCACAAGAGGCGCACACAGACTTAAAGTTGGAGGATGAAAAATGAGTTTCCAGGTAAATGAATCACAAAAGAAGGTAGGAGTTGTGATCTTAATATCAGACAAGACAACGTTATAATATCAAAAATTTAAAAATATATTAGAAGGAAATTGCATAATGATAAAAGATTTGATCCATAAACAGGAAATATTCACCCTAAACATATGTGCACCCAACACAGGAGCATCAGTATTTATAAAGCAGCAACTAAGTAAACTGAAGAAAAATTTTGACTCAAACACTGTTGTAGCTGGGGACTTAAATACCCCACTAACAAACCTAGACAGATCATTGAGACAAAACATAACCAAAGAGATCCAGAACCTCACTTGACTCTCGACCAAATTGACTTAATAGACACCTACAGAATACTCCATCCAACAATCACAAAATACATTCTACTCATACTACATGAAGGTACTCAATGATTGACCACATCATTGGCCATTAATCAAGTTTAAACAAATTTTATAGAGATCAAAATACTGCTATTCACCTTCTCAGACTATAGTGGAATAAAAATAAATATCAACACCAACAAAATTCCCCCAAAACCCACAAAGACATGGACTCTAAAGAGCATGATGCTGAATAACTACTGAGTCAACACAGAAATCAAAACCAGAAATTAAAAGATTCCTGAAAACAAATGAAAATGAACAAACATCCTACCAAAACCTCTGGGATGCCATGAAAACACTTTTAAAAGGGGAATTTATATCTCCATAAACATGCATCAACAAAATGGAAAGATCATAATTTAACAATCACCTAAGGGAGCTGGAAAGACAAGACCACTAAAACCCTACTTTAGCAGAAAAATTCAGATCACCAAAGTAAAAGTCCTAATATGGGACATAGAAGACAAAAATACTACAGAAAAAAAAAAAATCAACAAAACAAAAAGCTGTTTCTTTCAAAAATAAACAAGATCGATGAACCCCTAGTCAAAATGACTAAGAAAAAGACAGAAAAAGTCCAAATAAACACAATCAGCAATGCAAAAGATCAAATCACAACTGACCCTGAAGAAATACAATAGATTATCAGAGATTACTATGTACACCTGTATGGAAACAAACTTGAAAACCTAAATAAAATGGAGAACATTTGGGCATCACACAACCCCTGAAGGTTGAAACAAGATGCTGAGACACTAAATAGACCAGTAACAACCCAGGAAATTGACTCCATCATAAGAAAACCACCAACAAAAAGAAGCCCTGGCTTTCCAGTGGAAGTATAAAAAGTGTGCAAAGAAGAGCTGACACCAATCCTCTTGAAAGTATTCCAGGCAATGAGAAGGGTAGAATTCTCCACAAACCATTTTATGAAGCTAACATCACACAGATACCCAAACTGGGTAAAGTTCCAAAAAAAAAAAAAAAAAAGAGAGAGAGAGAGACCTCCAGGTCAATATAATATCCCTAATGAACATAGATGCAAAAATTCTCAGCAAGATTCTAGCAAATCGGATCCAACAACACATCTTAAAAATCATCCACCATTACCAGGTAGGTTTCATCCCCAGGATGCAGGGATGGTTCAACATCTGCAAGATCATAAATTTAATTAAATACAACAACAGATAAAAATAATGAGAACCATTTGATTATATCATTAAATGCAGAAAAAGCTTTTGATAAAATCCAGCATCCCTTCTTGATAAAAACCCTCAAACACCCAGGTATAGAAGGAACATACCTCAGAATAGTAAGTGCCATCTACAATAAACCCACAGCCAGCATATTGCTAAAAGGACAGAAACTAGAAACATTACCCCTGAAAACTGTTACAAGACAAGGCTGCCCACTCTCACACCTGTTGTTCAACATTGTATTGGAAGTCCTATCAAGAGCAATTAGACAAGAGAAAGAAATCAGAGGTATCCAAATAGGAAAAGAGGAAGTTAAGTTATCCCTCTTTGCTGACAATATGATCCTATACCTTGAAAACCCAAGAGAATCTGTCAAAAATCTCCTTGCACCGATAAAGGACTTTGGCAAAGTATCAGGGCACAAAATAATTGTGCAAAGACAGTTGTATTCTTATATACCAACAACAAACAGGCAGATAATCAAATAAAAAGTGCAATCCCATTCACAGCAGTCACAAAAAGAATGAAATACCTTGACATCTTCCTAAACAGAGAAATGAAAGACCTTTATAATGAAAACTACAAAACACTGCTCAAAGAAATCCAAGAAGACACAAACAAATGGAAAAATATTCCATGCTCATGGATAGGAAGAATCAACATTGTTAAGATGTCCATCCTACCAAAGGCAATCTACAGATTCAATGTAATTACCAGCATCATTCTTCTCAGACCTGGAAATGAGAATACAGAAACTCAAATGGAAACATAAACAACCACGAATAGCCAAAACAATCCCCAGCAAAAGAAACAAAGTGGGAGATATCACACTTCCTGACTTTAAGTTTTATCATAAGGCTACCACAACCAAAACAGACTGATATTGGTACAAATAAGCATATAGATCAATGGAACAGGATAGAGATTCCAGAAGCAAAACCTCAGATTCTAAACTGATTCATCTTCGACAAACCCTCACCAACAACTAGCGGAGAGAGAAGAACCTATTCAGTAAATGATGCTGAGAAAACTGGCTGGTCACATGCAGAAGATTGAAACAGGACCCTTACCTATCACCATACACAAAAATCAACTCTAAATGGATCAAAGATCTAATCATAAAATCTCAAACTATGAGGACCTTAGAAAATGCAGGGGACACTCTGATGGAAATTGAAACTAGCAACCAATTTCTAATCAAAATCTCATGTCCCCATGCCATAAGAGATAAGACAGTCAAGTGAGACCTCATCAAACTTAAAAAGCTTCTGCAAAGCAAAAAAAGCCATCAGGAGAGAGGAGAGAGAGCCCACAGAATGGGAACATTTGTTGCCAACTGTATGTCTGACAAAGGCCTAAATCCAGGATCTACAAGGAACTCAAATGTGCCAAAAGGAAAAAAATCAAAGAGTCTCATTAAAAGTGAGCAGGCGAGACCTCATCTCTGCAATAAATCAAAAAATTAGCTGGGCGTGGTAGCGCTCGCCTGTAGTTCTAGCTACTTGGAAGGCTGAAGTGGAAGGATCGCCGGAGCCCAGCAGGTCAAGGCTGCGGTGGCCGGGAGCAGCCACTGCACTCCAGTCTGGGCGACAAAGTGAGACTCCAACTCAAAAAAAAAAAAAAGTGGGCAAAAGACATGGATAAACATTCTCAAAAGATAAACGGGCAGCCAACAGACACATGGAAAAATGCTCAGCCTCACTAATCATTGGAGAAATGCAAATAAAAGCCACATTGAGATACCACCTAGCCCCTGTAAGTATTTTCATCATTAATAAAACAACATGGAGCTAACTGTGCTGCCCATCGAAAGAGCACTGGATAAAAAAATGTGCTACATATGCAAGATGGAATATTATGCAGCCATAAAGAAGGACAAAATTATGAACTTCACAACAACTTGTATGGACTTAGAGTCTATAATACTGAGTGATCTATTACAGAAACAAAGAACTGAATACCACCCATTCTCATTTATATGTGGACCTTGGACAATTATAATACTATAAGAAAGTGATTGGCAGTAGTGAGAAACTGCCTGGCATGGGAGGGTTGGATTGGCAGGGGTGAGGGGGCACACTCCAGGGGTGAGGGGGCACACTCACCAACACTGCATAATGAACATTTGTTTACCTAACCCTGAATCATACCCCACATCTTTAAAATTAAAGATTAAAAAAACCAAAACAGAAGCAAGCAAATCAAAAAACCAAACAACAGATGCTGGCAAGGATGGTGAGAAAAAGGAATGCTTCTACACTGATGATGAGAATACAAACTAGTGCAACCTTTTTGGAAACAGTGAAACAATTTCTAAAAGAACTAGACATTGACCTTCCGTATGACCCAGCAATTCCCCTATTGGGAATATACCCAGAGGAGCTCAAATCATTCTACAAAAAAGATACCCATACACACATGTTTATCACAGCTCTATTCACAATATTAAAAACATGGAACAAGCCATGCTGCCCATCGAAATATGACTGGATATAAAAAAATGTTGTACATATACACGATGGAATACTATGCAGTCATCAAGAAGGACAAACATATGGACTTTGCAGCAACTTTGCAGGATTTAGAATTTATCTTACTCAGTGATCTATCACAGAAGCAAAGAACAGAGTTCCATATATTCTTACTCATAAGTAGATCCTGAACATTTACTGTAATACAATATGAAATAGATTGACAGTAGCAGAATACTGCTGGAGTTGTGAGGAGGGGAGGCAAACAACTTCAATAAGGGTACCTGACCTCAAACCAGGCAAAGTGGGGACCAAAGAGAGGCCCAAACTTTACCTGTATCGTGACCACTTGCATGCCTAATCCTGAGTTGTACCCCACATATTTAAAATTAGAAAGATAAAATAAAAAAGAAAATGACCAAGGCTACCAAGTTATGAGTATTTTAAAGAAAAACTAGGCATATCCACACACAGTCATCACAGTATTCAAAACATATGTGATGAAGCATAAGAAGAAGAGTTCAATCCCAAAAAGTTTCTTCTGGCCATTAAGTAGTGCTAGCTTCAGTTGTAACCTTGGCAACACAAAAAAATCCCATTTTAAAGACCTATCACAATGCAAATGATACCCTTTTCTTTTTAACCTTTTTCTGCTGTGAAGGGACTACTCTATTCACTGTGTGTGTGTGTGTGTGTGTGTGTGTGTGTGTGTGTGTGTGTGTGTGTGTGTATGTATTTTTTTACTTATATATACGTATGTATTTTTTTCACTTAATTAAACATACAGCAATCAGTACAACAGGTGATGAAAGGTACACAGAAGGTGTGTGTGCCCCCAGATACTAGCACTGCTATGTTTCAGCTCCTTTGTCTGTTTTCTTACCTATCTTTTATTTTTTATAGGTGGATTTTTTTAAAGTTTTAGTATGGTAAGGTACATGTGAAGATTTGTTATATAAGTATATTGTGTGAAGGTGAGGTTTGGACTTCTGACAAGCCTGCCCCCACAATAGTGAGCATGATACTCAATGGGTGCTTTTGTATCTTGTATTTTCCCTCCCTTCCTCCCTGTCTCCCACCCTTCCTGATTCTCTCCTCCTTTCCCTTCTTTCCTCCTTCCTTAACAGTGCCCAGTGTCTGTTGTTCTTGTCCTTGTACCTGTATGTGCTCAATGTTTAGTGTTCCTTTTAAGTAGGCATATGTGGTATTCAGTTTTTCTTTCTGTGATAATTCACTTAAAATGATATTCTCCAGTTGCTGCAAAGAACATAATTTTCTTTATTCAATCTACCTTCAATGGGCATGTGGGTTGATTCTATGCTTTTGTTATGTGAATAGTGCTGCAATAAACAAATGCATACAGGTGTCTTTTTGGAGAGTGATTTATGTTCCTTTGGGTACATTCCCAGGAGTGAGATTGCTGTGTTGAATGATAGCTCTAATTTTAGTTCTTTGAGAAATCTCCAAACTGCTTTTCAAAGACATTGAAGTCACATTACCAACAACATTGTACAAGTGTTCCTTTTTTTTTCACAGCTTTGTCAACACCTTTTTTGCCCTTTTTTAAATAATAGTTATTCTGACTGGTGTGATGGTATCTCAATCTAGTTTTGATTTGCAGTGCTCTTAAGATTAGTGATACTGAGTATTTTTTTTAATGTGTTTGTTGACTGCGTGTATGTCTTCCTTTGAGAAGATCTGTTTATACCTTTTGCCCACTTTTTAATGGGGCTATTTGTTTTTTTCTCTTGTATTCATTTGAGTGGATACATAGCTTGCAAATATTCTTTTCCATTTCATGGGTTGTCTCTTCACTCTCTTGATGGTTTCTTTTGCCTTGCAAAACCTTTTTAGTTTGATAAGGTTCCACCTGTCAATCTTAGCTTTTGCTGCATTAACTTTTGAGGAGTTGGCCATGACTTTATTGCCTATAAAATTGTCCAGGAGGGTGTTTTCTAAGTTTTCTTCTAAGATTCTTATGTTTGAGGTTTCACATTTAATTCCCTGACCCATTTTGTGTTAATTTTTATATATGGTGCTAAGTAGGGGGGTCTAGTTTCATTTCTCTATATGTGGTTAGCTAAGTTTTCCAGCATAATTTGCTAAATATAGTATTGTTTCTTCAATTTCAGTTTTTATTTTGTTGTTGAAAATGAGTTGTTTGAAGGTCTGTGGTTTTATTTCCAGATTATCTGTCCCATTCCATTGGCCTATATATCTATTTTTGTAAAAGTACTATGCTGTCTTGGTTACTATAGCCTTGTAGTAAAGTTACAAGTCTGGGAGTGTGATGCCTTCAGGCTTGTTCTTTCTTTGCTGAAAGTGCTTTAGCTATTCAGACTCTTTTTGCTTCCATATGGATTTCTATATTGTCTTTTTTAGGTCTATAAAAATATTACTGGTAGTTTGATAAGGATTGTGTTGACTCTGTAGATTACCTTGTGTAGGATGGACATCTTGATGATACTATGTCTTCTAATCTATGAGCATGGGATGTTCTTCCATTTGTTTGTGCTGTCATTGATTTCACTGAACACTGTTTTGTCGTTATTGTAAAGGTCTTTCACCTCTTTAGTTAGATATATGATGAGGTATCTGTGGGGTAAGTATATGTCTATTGTGAATGGGATTGTGATTTTTATTTGGTTGTAAGCCTGGTTATTACTGGTGTATAAAAATGCAACTGCTGTTTTGTGCATTGCTTTTGTATCTCAAGACTTTACCAAAGTCCTTTATCATTGGAAGGAGGTTCTTGACAGACTCTCTAAGGTTTTCTTGGTATGGAATCATATCATCTGCTAAGAGGGATAACTTAACTTTTTCTTTTCCTGTTTGGATACCCCTAATTTCTTATACTATTTCAATACTCCTGCCTGTTTGCTCTGGATGGCGCTTCCAGTACTATGTTAAATACAAACGGTAAAATTGAGCATCCTTGTCTTGTCCCACTTCTTAAGGGGGATGCTTTTAGCTTCTGCCTTTTAAGCATGTTAGTGACTGTAGGTTTGTCATATATTCTGTGGTTGTTGTGTGAAGTGTTTTGTAGCTGTCCATTAGGTCCAATTAATCAAATGTTGAGTTAAATTTCCTTATTTATTTGTTAGTCTTTTGCTTTGATTATCTGTCCAAGGCTATTAGCAGGGTATTAAATCTCCAACTATAATTGTATGGAGTCCTTTCTTAGTTTTATTAGCAATTGTTTTTATAAATCTGAGTGTTCTTATCTTGCATGTTCAAGGTAGATATTTCTTACTTACAGATTGAGCCTTTTATCATTTTGTAGTGTCCTTTTTAGCTTTTATTGATTTCAAGTTTGTCTTGTCTAATATAAGAATGGTTACTCTTGCTCTTTTTTGTTTCTGATTTTCCTGGAATATCTTTCTCCAGCCCTTTACTTTGAGCCTGCAGGTGTCAAAGTGAGATGGGGTTCCTGAAGGCAGCAGAAGAATGGATCATGTTTCTTTAATTAATTTGCTACTCTATGCCTTTTGAGTGGTGTGTTGAGTCCATTCTCATTTAATTATTGATATATGGCTGCTACTAAGAGGCTGCTCTACTTTTTAGGTTTTGTTAGTGATTTGTATAGTCTGTAAATTATATGCTTGCCTGTGCTTTTGTTATGAGTGGAATCATTTTTTCAATTCTGTGTCTCAGCATCTCCTGGAGGGCTGATCTGAAAACAGCATATTCTCTTAGAAATTGGATGTCTGAAAGGATCTTAATTTTCCTTCATTAATGAAACTTAACTTGTCAGGGTAGGACATTCTCTGCTGGAATTTAATAATGTTAAAGATGAGGCCCCAGTATCTTTTTGTTTGCAGGGTTTCTGCTGAGAATTCTGCTGTGATTCTGATGATTCTTCCTTGGTAGGTGGTCTGTCCCTTCTCTCTAGCTGCCTTCATAGATATTTATTTCATGATAACTTTTTGAAGATGGATTATTGTGTCTTGGGGATGGTCTTCTCATGTAATACTTCACAGGATTTATCTGGATCTCTTGTATCTGCATGGTCATCTCTCTGGTGATATAGGGGAAATTTTTTTGGATGAACTCTTGGAAGGTTTGCTTCAGGTTGTTCTCAGTTTCCCCTTTTCTCTTAGGGATGCAAATCAACTGTAGATTTGCTCTTTTTACATAATCTCAAATCTCTTGTAGGCTTTGCTCACTCTTCCTAAACCTTTTCTTCTTTTTTGTCAGACTGGATTAGTTCAATAGTCTGATCTTTGAGCTTTGAGATTCTTTCCTTTGCATGGTTGATTATGCTGCTCAGGCTTGTAATTGTGCTTTGAAATTCCAGGAATTAATTTTTCATCTCCAAGAGTTCAGATCGAAACTTTCTTATATTGGCTAGCTCAGCTTTCACTGCCTGCACTGTTTTTCTTGTCTGGATGATCTGTGCATCAGTCTACTCAGGCTCTCTTAGTGTCTTTGCCATCCATAGTGTGAATTCCATGTCTGTCATCAGGGCCAAGGCATTCTGAATAAGTTTCACTGCTTGAAATTTGGGAAGGTCTTTTCTGGGTGTCAGCTTGTCAAAGCTCTGGGAATTGCTGGTTTTTTCTTTTGCTGGTTCTTACTATCTGCAAGGGCAGACACTTCTTTTTATTTTGTTGATTTTTTAAAAAAAATAGATAAAGTTGCTACTATTTCCTTTACTCCCTCCTCTGGCCTGTGAGTGGGGTGGCAGTGGCAGAAAGGTTGATGTTCTTGAGGGGAGACCATTTGAACCTGCCTCACTGGTGCAGTTTGACAGAAATGGGATAGGACCTGTCCTCTATTTCAAATTGTTTTCACTCCCTCTAGGATAGGCTGTAGGAGGATCTCCTCCACAAACTGATTGTCAGCAAAATTGGCAGGTAGGCACAGTGGCTCTACTCTGGCTCAGGTACTCTTCAGGGTGTGAATTGTCCTCCTCTCTTCTGGGTAAACCACCCCTTTCATTCAGGGGTATAAGGGAAACAGTGGGGGTTGTATTTCTCCTTCTGTTTGCAAGTGAGCAGGGCTGTTGCCACTGCAATGCTGTGCAGAGCTGCCCCATATTTTACATCTGCCTAGCTCCTTGGAAGGGGCTGTAAATCCAATGGTGGCTCCCTGAGAGCAAGATATGTCTGCAGCTCTTGCCTAGGGCCACAAGGTCTATCCAGGCACTGGTGAAACTTACCTGAATTTGTTGTATCACCCTGCTGGATACTGGGGAGAGAGAGAAGGGTGCACATCTGCATGGGTTAGACCACTTCCACAGAAGGTTTCCTACTGTGGCTTTCCATTGGAGGGAATTGGTGGCTGTCACGCAGGAGTCCTTGGAACTAGGATTCTCTGGGTTCCATGTGTGACCTGCTAATGCCTCTACCTCTCCCCAGGGCAGCCCTCTCCATTTAGCTGGTACTGGAGGGATGCAAGGGACTAGAGAGTTCCCAGGTTGTCTCTCACTTGTCTGAGATCACAGGCCTAACTGAGGTATTCAGAGAAGAAAAATTGTTTTTACTCACCTTTTGTGTCTCCTGTTCTTGCCTCAGGGCTGACTACAGGGGTGTCTGGGGCTTGAAACTGTCCATCTTCTGTTTCCATATGACTATCCATCTGACCTCAGCTTGGGTTTTCAGGTAGACCCCAAGGCCCCTGGTCTGCTCCTCTGTATAGGCACCTTTGCAGAGAGCAGCAATAATGCTATGTTATCAGTTGGCCATCTTGGCCCTCCATTACTTATCTTTTAAAACAATGACATTTTGAAAATGGTAGCCAAATGAATACCTAGAACATCTACATATGTTCAATATCTTCAAAGAGTTGAACAATAATCCAAGAAGGTCCCTATTGTAGTGATGACAGCAACAAAAGGATAATCCAGCTATAAAGTACAATACACTGTGTTTTTAAAAGCATTACTAATATACAGTACTTAGAATGGTATTTCTTCTGGAGTTAAAGTAATTTTTTTTATAACTTAGTGAGTATTATTACTATAATGTTTTCAATTCTGGCTTATTTAAAAATAAGGTAGTACAAATGTTTCAATTAAGAGAAAGGGTGATACAATACTTTAAGCTATCCCATTACAAATTGCCACAAAATAAAGATAAGCCAATCCAAAATAGCTGTGAGTAAGATTAATTCCTACCTTATCTATATTAGAAGTACATAAAACACATGGTCTTTTGTACAAATTACTCTTATGTTTTGTACTTGACACTTGTCATAGTATGTTAATTTTTTCTAATATTACCAGAATGTCAACAGAACATAAATAAAAATATGACTGAGAAAAATATATTCATGGGTATGTGTTGTAATATTTGTGATGCTGGTAAAGAAAATGGGCTCTAGGAAGAAAATTTACACTTCTTTGGATGAGAAATGTATGTATACAAGCTATAAGCAAAGTTTTATGAATTGTTAAATACAACTCAGAAAAATTTGAGCCTAAGAGATTGAAAGCCTGAACTCTGAATTCCTCTTTCTATTTCTTTTACATTCTTTACCATTTGCGTACCACAAAGTGTACCTGGTCCACTACCAGGGAGAATGAGGGCCAATTAGAAGCCCAAAATTCACTTGCATTCAGCCTACTTATGTAGTTAATCCTCACTTGTACCCTAACACTCTTTAATAAATAAATAAAATAAAAATAAAAATAAATGAGGTCCCACTTGTCAATCTTATCTCTTATGGCATGGGCTTTTGGAACCTCATTTTAACTTCTTGCAATACTTTTCTTTTTAGTGAATTGGGTTACTTTTGATTATAAATAATTTATGCTGATAGAAGAATTCTGAGGTAGAGAGTTTACTTTTGGTCCACAAGTTATCTGACAAAGGCCTAAAATTCAGAAACTACAAAGAACTCAAAGTAAAAGGAAAAAATAAAAAAAAATGGGAAAAGGGTTTGAACACACACTTCTCAAAAGATGACATACAAACAACCAATAGACACAAAAAATGCTCAGCCTCACTAATCATCAGATAAATGCAAATCAAAACTACAATGAGATACCACCTAACTCAAGTACGGATGGCTATCATTAATGTCAAAAAACAGCAGGTGCTGATGTGGGTGAAGAGAAAAGGGAACACTTCTTCATTGTTGGTGAGAATGCAAGCTAGTTCAACTTCTATGGAAAACAGTGCAGTGAATCCTAAAAGAACTAAAAATTGACCTTCCATACAATCCAGCAATACCAAAAGTTGAAACTATAACTGGCATGATTTATAATTTTTTGTTGAATCAAAGTGTGCAAAGTTCTGACAATGTAGTCTTGTGATAGTAAAAAGTGATATAAAGTCTGAATAACCTTTTAATAATATTTGTTCAGTAAGTCATATCGCACATAAACAGAGTCAGATTTATTGGATGGAAGTTTTTTTTTTTCCCAGAAATTTCTTTCTATAGAAAAAATCTGTTTTGAAAATAATCTTTACTTATCAGTAGACTCCACTTTCATGGAATGTCTTCTCAATTTGTCATCACTACTAGATAATATATTCCAAACTTGTTTCTAATTTACAGGGTGCTTTTCCTTTACTACATGTAATCCATTGCTAAAAAGCAATACATTTATTTCATTCCAGTTAGGCCAAAATGCTGAGTGTCTTTGTTGCCTAGACACTCAGGCAACTTGCTGTTGCTATACTTTGGTGCTCTTGAGCTATTCTGTGGCAAACTCATGAGCAAAAGCATCTTTGTAAAGATACTAAGGCTAATTTTCTATTTTTTAATTGGGTTCACAAAGAATTTACTCTTTGTTTCATAACAAAGTTAGGAATTATGTAGAATAGTCATACTTCGGCATTCTCTCTCTCTCTCTCTCTGTCTCTTTCTCTCTCTCTCTCTTTTCCCCTCCCCACTATTTTGTGGTAGAAATGGTTTTGGAGTTAGACAGGGTCCCATATCTGCCACTTTCTGACTTTTTTATCCCATATAAAGTATTTAACATCTATGAATCTCAGTATTTTCATCTGGAAAATGGGGATGATAATACTGTCCTTGAAGTTTGTAAAGACTAAACATAATATATGTAAAATTACCACGTGGAAAATCTAGTACCTTTAAGAAGAAATTCAAAATCTTTGCATGTTAAATTCTTAAAGAACATTTTGCTATAAGGGTTTAGTTGGACAAAGTGCACACAACTCCTGATGTATAGGGACAGAAAATAATACACTCTACACTTTATATGAAATATATAATTCTACTTAAAATGTAAAATATGATATCAATAGATTATGTTGCCTTTAATACTACTATGATTCACATTTTTCTGTCAATAAATATTATACAATAGAAAGTGTCAAAAGGATAGAAAAGAAAATAGATTTAAAGTTGATACAAACGTCAAAAGGAAGGATATCATCAAAGAAAAGAGCCTATAGTAAATAAAATGCTACTATAGAAAAAAGAGAAGATCAATTGATAACAAAACAGGACAAAATCAGCCAAAAATTTTATAAGATATATAATAGATATTTTTAAAAAATATGTTTTTGAGGCAGTATGTTTTAGCAGAAAAGAATTTGTGTTCTAGGGACCTAGGGATACCTGGTTTGCATCCCGACTTGGCAAAGTTTTTAAAAAAAACTATATAATATAAATTTTGAAATTTCAAGAGGAATATTATAATAATATTTGCCTTAAATGTGATTTATATCTGCCTAATTAATACATTAAAGTGCTTATACACTTGCAGTAATCAATTAATTAAATTGTGCTTTCAATTGAGGGTCTTACAGGCAAACACATAAATAAAATACACCTATTGCATCAAAAGTAAATTTAAATTGCCTTCTTTTTTTTTCTTTTAAACATGGGGTATAATTCAGAGTTAGGTATACAAATGGTCATTGTACAGGTAATGTTTGAGCCTCACTTTGGTCTCTACTTCACATGGTTTGAGATCAGGTATGCTTACTGATATTGTGTGCCCCCTCTCCCCTGGCAGTTTCCCACTACTGCCAACCCCTTTTTTAATAGTATTATGATAATTGGTCAGGGTCTGCTTATGAGTGAGAACATGTGGTTCTTAGTTCTTTGCTTCTGTGATAGATCAATGAGTATTACAGACTCTAAATCCATCCAAGTCACTCTAAAGTTTATAATTTTGTTGATGATAAGATTCTATACCTTGAAAATCCAATCTGTCAAAAACCTTCTTGCACTGATAAAAGACTGTGTAATATTACATTGTGTATATGTACCACACTTTTAAAAAAAATCCAGTCTACTTTCAACAGGCAACATGGCTGGCCCGTGTTTTTGCTATCGTAAATATTGCTGCGTTGAACATGCGTGTTCAGGTGTCTTTTTCTGTAGAATGATTTGAGTTCCTCTGGGAATATTCCAAGATGGGGGATTGCTGAGTCATATGGAAGGTCAATTTTGAGATCTTTTAGGAATTGCCACACTGTTTTCTACAGTGGTTGTACTAGTGTAAACTCCCAAAAACTGTCTAGAAGTGTTCCCTTTTCCCTGCATCCTCTCCAGCATCTGTTGTTTTTTGAGTTATTGATGATGGTCTTCCTGACTGGAGTTAGGTGGTATCTAAGTGTGGTTTTAATTTACATTTACTTGATGATTAGTAAGGCTGAACATTTTTTCATGTATCTGTTGGCTGCTCATATTTCTTCTTCTGAGAAGTTTCTATTCATGTCTTTTGCCCACTTTTTAGTAAGGGTGTTTGTTTTTTCTACTTTTTGGCATGTTTGATTCCCTGTAGATCTTAGAGGTTAGGCCTTTGTCAGATATAAAGTTGGCAAATATTTTTTTCCCCAGTCTGTGGGCTATCTCCCTGTTCTCTTGATGGTTTCTTTTGCTTTGCAGAAGCTTTTCATTTTGGCAAGGTCCCATTTGTCAATCTTATCTCTTATAGTGTGGGTTTTTGGAGTTTTGATCAGGAATTGGTTGTCAGTTCCAATTTCCATAAGGGTGTCTTCTGCATTCTCTAAGGTTCTTATGGTTTGAGGTTTTACATTTAGGTCTTTGATCCATTTTGAGTTGATTTTTTGTGTATGGTGATAGGTAGGAGGCCTTGTTTGAATCTTCTGCATATGGTCAGCACCATTTACTCAGTAAGTTCTCCTCTCCCCAGTGGTTGTTAGTTGAGGCTTTGTTAAAGATGTGTTGGTTGAGAAATTGAGGTTTTTGCTTCCATAATCTCTATCCTGTTCCATTGGTCTGTATACCTGCTCTTGTACCAATAGCAGGTTGTTTTGAGTATTGTAACTTTATAATAGAGTTTAAAGTCTGGAAGTGTGATACCTCCCATTTTATTTCCTTTGCTGATTATTGTTTTCTCTATTCATTATTGTTTGTTTCCATATGAATTTATACTGTTATTTCCAGGTCTGAGAAGAATGATGCTGCTAATTTAATGGGTATTGCATTAAATCTGTAGATAGCCTTGGGTAGGATGGACATCTTAGCAATGTTGATTCTTCCAATCCATGAGCATGGAATACTTTTCCATTTGTTTGTGTCATCTGTGATTTCTTTGAGCAATGTTTTGCCATTTTTGTTGTAAAGGACTTTCACTTCTCTGGTTAGAAAGATGCCAAGATATTTCATTTTTGGGGCTATTGTGAATGGGATTGTGCTTTTTATTTGGTTCTCTGCCTGTTTGTTGTTTGTATATAAGAATGTGACTGTCTTTTGCACATTGATTTTGTACTCTGAGACTCTGTTAAAGTCTTTTATCAGTGCAGGAAGATTTTTGACAGATTGGATTTTCAAGGTATAGAATCTTGCCATTGGCAAAGAGGGATAACTTGACTTCCTCTTTTCCTATTTGGATATCCCTGATTTCCCTCTCTTATCTGATTGCTCTAGCTAGGGCTTCCAATACTAGGTTGAACAGGAGGGTTGAGTGTGGGCAGCCTTGTCTTGTTCTGGTTTTCAGGTATATTACCTTCTTAATGTAACAAGCACATCTAAACTGCCTTAATCACTGTGGACTAACTCCATAATTCTAGAAAATATCTTGGAGTATTATATATGTTTATTTTTACAGAAATGTAATGTAACTTTTCTTTGATTCTTGTCTCTTACTTAATGTATATTTAAATTTAAATTTTCTATACTTTGTAATTGACAATAATGAACTACCTTATGACTTTCAAAAATGGTAACCTGTTTATGTTAGTGTTAAGTTTAAATGTCATATGTACTGTCAGGACTGCTTAGTAAAGAGGATCTAGAAGTCTCTCTTTAACAATCAACTCAGTCACTACTTATCCACATTATAAAATGAGAATTTCTTGCCTATGGAAGAACTTGTCTCTCGCTGAGGGTACCAGGTGCAAATGGAGATGAAATGGGTAAGCTTGGCCTCAAATATCGATCTCCTTAACACCAAGTTGTAACCACTTGTTCTGTATATTTTAATAGAAAATTGTTTTAAAACATACCTGACATTGATTATGCAAAATTATTTCACCATCCATACTAGCTGAGAATATAAATAAGATATAACATTTATCTCTGATACAGCTGATCAAAAATATTTAAAGTGAATTTTTAGGTATGCTCAGTTTCAACTTTTTTTTTCCACTTTCCAGAAAATTTACTTATATACACATTTCAAACTTTATACAAGAAAAGAACTCTACAACAATTCTTTCTTAATCGTTATCTAACAAAAGATAAAAGAACAAGACAGTGGTTTGATAAATAAACGTGTGGTTAAACATTATTAGATCCCGAATGCCAGAGTATGCTTCCCAGAAGAGGGCTAATTCTTGTTGAAGTGGGCCAGAAAATTGCCAAGCATTTTTCAGGAATTTCTTCCCAAAAGTAGGTTGTGAATTATGTTAAGCAAATAAGTTCTGCCCAGAACGACTGAATAGTTTTGGCTTTCATAACATGTGGTCATCATCATTCACATGGGACTCCACAGTGGTATGTCCTATCATAGAGGTGACATTTCATTGGCAAAGGCAGATATACTAGATAGAATATCCCACAAACAGATGTACAACTGCAGCTATGTCAGTGCAAGAAAAGAATTTGAAGTTGGGGAATCTTGACCTACTGGGGGAGAAAGTGATTGGAGATGCAAGAGGTGAATGAACAGGCATTGTTCAGATGGAGAGGGAGGATCATGTGCAAAGGTCCATGGAGCAGTAAAGGGGACATTCAATGGTGGGAGACAGCAAGGCAGGTTCCAAAGAAGACCTTTGGATACAGAGTGCAGTGAGGTGTGAGATGTCAGAGGGGCAGAACCAAGCTGTACAGGGCCTTGTGGGCACGTTTATCTTTATTCTGAATTAAAGTAGAGACCAGGCACTGTGACTTATGCCTGTGATCCCAGCACTTTAGGAAGCCAAGATGGGAGGATTGCTTAAGCACAGAAGTTCAAGACCAGCCTGGACAACCTAGTGAGACCCCATGATCTTAAAAAAAAAAAAATTTTTTTTTTGAGTTGGAGTCTCACTTTGTCATCCAGATTGGAGTGCAGTGGCCGCTCCCGGCCAATGCAGCTTCGACCTGCTGGTCTCTGGCACTCCTTCCGCCTCAGCCTTCCAAGCTGGAACTACAGGCGCACGCTACCACGCCTGGCTAATTTTTGATTTATTGTAGAGATGAGGTCTCCCCAAGTTGCCCAGGTGGGTCTCAAACCTGTGGTCTCAGGCAATCCACTCACCTCGGCCTCCCAAAAAGCTGGGATTACAGGCTGAGCCACCGAGTACAGGCTGAGCTACCGACCTGGCAAAAATTTTTTAAAAAATAACTGGGCATGAGGGTACACACTGGTAGTCCCAGTTACTCAGGAGGCCAAGACAGGACAATTGCTTGAACCCAGGAATTTGAGGCTGCAGTAGCTATGATCGGACTACTGCAATCCAGCCTGGGTGATAGAGTGAGAACTTGTCTCAAAACAAACAAACAAACAAACAAACAAACAAACAAACAAACACAGAGCCAGAGTGGGTGCAGGTGGACAAGACTGTAAGCTGCAAGGGTCAAGGTGAGAGGTCACAATGGTCTACAACAGGCTGATGCTGTTGGAGCCGAGAGAAGATTGATTCTAGGAATACTGATACAGAGGTAAAATTGACTCACTGTCAGCCTGGGTATGGTGGATAGTGGAAAGAGGGAGGGATAGGATGATCTGGAGCTCTCTGGCTCACATACCTGGTTTGCACAGGGGCGTGGCTTAAGAGGTGACCTTGAGGAGCCTGTGGGCTTCCAAGTGGAGTAGTCAAGGGGGCAGTTGGAGACAAATATCTAGCTCCAGGGAAAGGCTGGGCTTGGAGGTGTGAATGTGGCAGAGGGATGGGAATTGGAGTCTGAGCATGGAAAAGACAACCAGGGAGAGGATGGAGACAAGAGGAGCACCTGAGATGGAACCTCAAGGATGCCTAAGTAGAAGCCAGCTATGGGGGTCAGCCCATTCAGGAGCAGCTAGGACTCCAGGAGAAAACTCAGGAGAGCAGCATGGCCACTGGCCCTCGAAGGCAGAGCTTGGCGAGCCCTGATCAAGGCTGCCCTGCATCATGACAAATGGCCATTTAGACAAGGAGGGCGAGATGCGGTATCCCAGGCTGCAGGAGAGTTGACTGGGACACGGTCATGTCCACAGGTAGGCAGTTCAGTCTCCAAGGGCACGGCCAAGATTTAGGAAGAAGAACTTCATGACAGCCAGCAAAGTGCATCCTGGGAGTGGAGTTGAGAGCCACTGCAGTGTTAGGGCAGCTCTGGTTGGGGACAGCACGCCAGTTTGGTGTTATCCACGCTGGCTGGTCTTGGAGAGTCCTGGGAGCTGCAGCCCTGGGAGCTTCTGCATCCTGCTTTCCCAGGTGGACGTCTCTTGCAGGTGCTGCTCTCCTGCCACTCCCTCCAGGACCTATAGTGCCAGCTACTTGGAGGGCTGAGGAGGAAGGATCGTCTGACACCAACAGGTCGAGGTTGTGGTGGCCCTGAGCCTGGCACTGCACTGCAGTCTGGGCAACAGAATGCAACTCCAACTCAAAAAAAAAAAAAAAAAAAAGAACTTAATCACAAGTATCCACAAACCCATTGATTCTGACCTCTAAGAGTCTATATTAGGTGGCCCACCATAGATGGCCCTTTTCCTGTCTTCTCTTCCTACCAACACAACCCCACATTCAGTCATCTCACTGCCCAGAGAGCAACCAAAAGTAGTGAGCAATCAGTTCTACCAGGGAGCCCAAAGAAGCATCACTGTGAGTCTGTGAGGCTGACCATGGGCCCAGGGCCTTGTCAACTAGATAGACACTGGGGAGAGGCAGACATTCCATGCAAGTGACACAGGCACAGGGCCAAGTAGTACAGTGTCTCTGGGGTGGGAATCTGGCTAGGACACAGGAGGGCTGCACGCTGTGTGCTCCTACACTCAAGCTTGATAGCGCTCACAGAACATGGCCTGACACTTTTGCCTTTATGGGCCCCTCCTCTTCACTAGAAATACTATGAATCATACTTTTCCACCCTGTTGGTATAAAAATGACTATGTTAATATATGTATGTATGAAAACATCTTCTTTCACCTAAACGTTCATTTTTCTTCTGATGTTCGCGGGCCCCTACAAGTACCACAGGCCGGTGACACTGGGATTCCTCTGCTTGATGAATAAATCGCCTCGGATTTGAAAGACTTCATTTTCTTGGTACAGTTCAGGGAAGGAGTACACCTGGCCGCAGCGGCTCGGTGACGGTGACCACAAGCAGGAAGAGCAGCAGGAAGCCTCCGCTGTCTGCCTTGGGCACCATTTGTCCTCCATTCATCGTCCCCCGGCAGCAGCATAACCCTGCGGGGAGGCCAGACCAGGCCGGGCTGAGGGTCTGGAGGCCGGATCCGGTTGAGGTTCGGGACGGCCAGCAGGCGCCGGGAGCGCGGAGGCAGCGGGGAAGGGCTCCGTGGGCCGCGACGGGGTTGAGGCGCAGCAAGGGTGTGCCGGGGGTTCGCGCCCACTCTTGGTGCAGCCTCCAGTTTCAACTCTTTAATCTCCAATTTTATTTATCTGTTTCCGGAAGCATAGCAAATTGTTGCCTTTAAAGTTTTATTATAATAGTAATGCTTAATAATGCCTTAAGTATATTTTAAATATCTTCTAAAAGTTTTCAAAATTGACATACACATATTAATATCAGACTATACAATGCACAGAATATAAATTAATTATTTCCAAATAATTGTTCTTAAATGAATAGAAAAGGAGATACAAATAGGCTTTTTGCAAATTAAATCATTAGCCCTGCTGGCCTAAATTGCCCAATAACTTTTGTTTCTCTGTAGTGAAATATAACTGCCTCAAAATTAATAAAACAGTAATAACTTTTAACTCGGGGAGACATCCCTTATCAACAAGGGTGCCTGAACGATACATATTTGTATACCTAACCCTTAACTGTACCCCACAATTTTAAAATAAAAAATATGTTTATAAATAAAAAAAGAAAGCATAAGGAAGAAATATAAATAAGAAGAAAAATAAAACTGAAAATTAAAAAAATAATAACTTTTCACTGCACAATGGGATCATGAACACTCAAGATTAATATTGTTAAGCCAACAGTGATGAAAAGTAGCCACATTTAAAGTCCTCATTCAATATTTCTTTTACAGAAATACAGAAATAAAATTTTTTTAGGAGTGAATACTTTATTAATTAGTAAACAATATAATTTTTGTGTCAATGTTTAACGAAATAATTGTGTGTGTATTTTGCATAAAAGCTTCCTAGAGAGGCTTTTGAAAGAATATAAATGTGTTTTAAAAAAAGTATCATCATCAACATACACACATTTGTATGCAATTTCTAAGGTTATATATAATAGATACCTTTTCAGATAATGTGCATTCAGATAACTCAAAGTCTATGTTGGCTCTTTAAAAGTTAGTGCACTATTAGAGTAGTTGTACTGAAATAATTCAGGCAAGGAAAAAAGAAAATAAAATGCTTAAAATGCTATATTCATTATGGAATCATTAACCTAACTCTGGTTTGTGTGTTAATTTAAGGCATACAAATTAGTCAACCAATAAAATAACTACAATTTTTTTTAAAAGCAGATGACTTATGAAAACGTAAGTCAATTAATCACAGGTGGACAATTTATTTTCTGCTCATGTGTTGATAATATTCAGACTCTTTTAGGTGCTCCAGCCCCAGTTTCATATTTTATATTTCTAGATTTTCTGTGCATCTATACCTTTAAAAAATATTCTAACTACATTTGTTCCTTTTTAAAAAAAAATACATATTTGGCATATGATTTAGAACTTAGAATAATATATTTAGAATTTATTTCCTAGCAATAAGTCTTTAGGAATTTTTGACGGGAAAACAATTCAGCCCATAATATTGTATGAGGAGGGGACACACACAAAAAACTGGAATTATGTTTTAGAAGGTAGGCCCCTTGTAGTACTGACTCCCCCCACTAGACAAGTGTTCTAGAAAAGCATCAGCATCAGCATCAGTGTATCAGCCAGCATTGTTGTGAGATACTGCGTTCAACTTCATGAATTGTTTTTGAAGATGATTTCTGTGTGTTTGCTCATTTATTATGTGTGATTTGCCAGCAAACCTGCCTATACTACACTGAGTGTTTAGCAGTTTTTGATCAAAAATAGAATGACCCCATGGCTCACCCTTCCTGTTTATGCAATCTCACCTTGAGCAACTTTTTTTGTGTTTTCTTGGATAAATAAAGTCCTCAAAGGGAAATGTTTTGCTGATGTGGAGGAGGTGAGATTAAAAAACAGCAGCACTCAAAGGCATCAAAATTTATGAGTTCAAACTGTTTTGGGCAGCAGAAAAAGTATCTCAATTGGTGTATTGCATCAAACAGAGAGTACTTTGAAGGTGATTGAAGTTTAAATGAGTAAGACCAAATACACAATTTAAAAAAAATAAAATTTGGGGTTTTTTTGATCTCCCTTGTATGTGGAAGTCCCAATCCAAGTATTTAGAGAGAAGGTCCTTAATTTTTTACCTATTTAGAAAAAAAAAATATGCAGCTCGCTGCCGTGTTTATTTAATTTTACATAAATTAAATTTTACACACTCTTTGAGGCTGAAGTAGATTTGACTGATTTCAATGTAAAAATAAAATATAAAAACTGTTCTTGGAGTTATTTGTAAACAGAACTTGTCTCTCATCCTATTGAGAATTACCCAAAAAAAAAAAAAAAAAAAGGCAAGACAAAAAATAGATCAACTATATTTTGTAATACCCTTCTACTGCAGTTGCAAACATCACCAGCAAGTATCCTTGGGTTAAATAGGGAAAAGGTTAAAGAGATGATTAAGTTCAAATGAGGCCTCTAGGATATGTTGGTGTCCTTAGAAGAGGGTGAAGAAACACCAGTGATGTGTGCATGAAGGAAAGACCATATGAAGACTCAGCAAGCAGGGAGAGAGTCCTCAGGAAAATCCAAAGCAGGAGAAACCAGACCTACTCATACTTTCATCTTGCACTTTCAGTCTCCAGAACTATAATTTTTTTTTTTTTAGTGTTTGTATTGTTGTTTATTATACTTATTTATGATAAAATTTGATGATGACTTTGGTAAACATACATAAACACAGGCATATACACACAATTAAAATATGAAAGAACTAGAAAACTAGTAAAAGAAAGGAACATATACACTCTAGCTACCAACTTGAAAAATAAAAAAGCTGATTTCTTTTTTTTTTGAGTTGGAGTCTCACTCTGTCGCCCAGACTCGAGTGCAGTGGCCGCTTTTGGCTACCGCAGCCTCGACCTGCTGGGCTCCAGCAATCCTTCTGCCTCAGCCTTCCAAGTAGCTGGAACTACAGGCGCGCGCTACCACACCCAGCTACTTTTTTGATTTATTGTAGAGATGAGGTCTCACCAAGTTGTCCAGGCGGGTCTCCAACCCTCAGGCTCAGGCAATCCACTCACCTCAGCCTCCCAAGGTGTGGGATTACAGGCGGAGCCACCGAGCCCAGCTGAAAAAGCTGATTTCCACACATGAGCATTTAATTTCATTTTAGATTTCTCATCTGTCAAGGTTCAAAAGGAAATGCATTTTAATTTACTAATAAAAAGGTGTATATCACAGAACTATAATTAAAAAAAAAGTTTTGGAGACATATATTCATCACCACTTTTGCACTTAATTTTCATATACATTACTTTAATAGCTTACTATTGAATTTTAAGAAAATTAATTTTAGAAAAACCAAAAAAGTTTAATAGTCTTAGAAAAACTATCAGCATAGGTTTCATTATCATTCTAAACTTACAGAATAAATGAGTATTATATCATTGTACTGGTACTTGCTATTTGGTTAACAATATAGTGTTCATTTAGTCTACAAATTTAAAAAAAATTTTGAAGTAGAAATAAATAATTCTGTCAACAACATGGAATAAGTGTCAACTAAACAGTATTCATAACTCTAGAACTACCCCAAAATAAATCTAATGTTAAAATATAAATAAATATAATCAAGTAGAAATATATATATATCAGGAAACTTTATATACATATATATAAGGAAACTATATAAATTCTGTAGCATTCAATTTATAATGTAATCTGATTAACTTAATAGTATACTTGGGACTATGAGAGATGTATAAAAGCATGTTTGGTTCAAATATCTTATAATCTAGTAAGTACTATCATGTGTGTGGGTATCTGTATTTTAAGTGTCCCAATCAGTCTTGTATTTTCTCTATGTATATTTAGACATATGTAGAAATTATAAAATAATATTTATGCTTATTCAATATGTAGAATTTGGAATTAGAAAAGAATTAGATAGAAAAAAGAATTTTCAACAAATGTTACCTATTTTAAATATATATATAAAAAGAGTTGTGTCCCACAGTCCCTCATACTCTTTCTTTCCAACTTGAGCCTGGCAGAATAGCACCTGCAAAGAAGGGTGGCGAGAAGAGGAAGGGCCATTCTGCCATCAACGAGTTGGTGACCTGAGAATATACCATCAACATTCACAAGCGCATCTATGGAGTGGACTTTGAGAAGCATGCCCTTCAGCATCCAAAGAGATCTGAAGATTTGCCATGAAGGGGATGGGGACTCCAGATGTGTGCATTGTGCAGTTTTCCAGAAACATAATGAGGATGAAGACTCACCAAACAAGATTTATACTTTGGTTACCTATGTACCTATTGCCACTTTCAAAAATCTCCAGACAGTCAATGTGGTTGAGAACTAATCACTGATCAATTACATCAAATACAGTTATAAAACCATAAAAAATTGTGAGATTTATGGCTTTCGTTATAGATTAAATGTGTCAATGTAAACACAAAATTGTCAAAATATTTGAGGAGGAAGTATTCTTCCTAATATTATTTGATAGTTCATACAAAAGAAAGATGAAATATTCCCTAATTTTCTCCCAATGCATACTTAATATACAATTTCATTCACTATTATTTTGTGATTTAGCTTTTAAAAACATGCTCCCAGTTGAAACCATGGTGTTTAGTATTAGCTTTATAATTCCGCATGGGAAAAATGTGCACAAGTCATGAAACCAGTGTGACAAAAATTTGAGACTATTGAAGAGATAGCAGTTAGTTGAATAATACATTTTTATGCTTTTTGGAATTTTTCTTACTACCATTTTAATATTTGGGTTTAACTTATATTTAAATTTTTTTAAATCTATAATACTATATGCAAAATAATAAATGCTGATAATAACTAACTTTTAATCTATTCTAAGTATTGTGTCAAGTAGATATATCTGTATAAAAGAATTTAATCCTTTTTTAAACAAATCTTTTTATTTTATTTTAAAGATGTGGGGTACAATTCAGGATTAGGTATACAAGTGGTCATCATACAGGTAAAATGTGGACCTCCCCTTGATCCCCACTTTTCCTAGATTGAGACCAGGTATCCTTATTGATGTTGTGTCCCCCCCTCCCTCCACCCCAGCAGTATTCCGCTACTGCCAATTCCTTTCTTATAGTATTATGGTAAATGTTCAAAGTTTGCTTATAAGTCAGAACATATGGTACTCTGTTCTCTGTTTCTATGATAGATCACTCAGTTCAATAGACTCTAAATCCATCAAAGTTGCTGTGAAGTTTCTATGTTTGACTTTCTTTATGGCTGTGTAATATTCCATTATAGATAGGTATCATACATTTTATATTCAGTTCAGTTTCAATGGGCAGCATGGTTAGTTCCATGTTTTTGCTATTGTGAATAGTGCTGTAATAAACATGCATATACAGGTATCATTTTTGTAGAACGATTTGGGTTCCTCCAGGCATATTTCCAGTAGGGGGATTCCTGGATCATACAGAAGATCAATTTCTATTTCTTTCAGAAATCGCCACGCTATCTTCTAAAGAAGTTGCACTAGTTTGCATTCCCACTAGCAGTATAGAAGCATTCCTTTTTCTCTGCATCCTCACCAGCATCTATTGTTGTTTGTTTTATTAATGATGGCCATTCTTACT
>NW_007250708.1:131030-134227 GCF_000164805.1 Carlito syrichta
GTGTTCCCTTTTCACCACACCCTCTCCAGCAGCTGTTATTTTTTGAGTTGTTGATAATTTTTTGCCCACTTTTTAAAGGGTCTGTATTTTTTTCTTTTTTTCTTTTCAGCACATTTGAATTCCTTGCAGATCCTGAGTGTTAGGCCTTTGTCAAATATAGAGTTGACAAATATTCTTTTCCATTCTGTGGGCTGTCTCCCTGCTCTCTTGATGGTTTTTTTTGCTTTGCATCTGTTGTTTTTCATTTTACTAATGATGACCATCCTTACTGTAGTTAGGTGATAACTCATAGTGGTTTTGATTTGCATTTTTGTGATGATGAGTTAGGATGAGCATTTTCTATCTGTTGGTTGTTTGTATGTTTTCTTTTGAGAAGTGTCTATTCATGTATTTTGCTTACTTTTTAATAAGACTGTTTGACTTTTTTCCTTTCAGCATGTTTGAGTTCCTTATAGATCCTGGATGTTAGCCCTTTGTCAGATATGCAGTTGGCAAGTATCTTTTCCCATTCTGTGGGCTGTCTCTCCACTCTCTTGATGGTTTCTTTTGCTTCTCAGAAACTTTTCAGTTTGATGAAGTCCCACTTGTTTATCTTATCTTTTATGGCATGGGCTTTTGGGGTTTTGATCAGGAATTGGTTGCCATTGCAATTTCTGTAAGGGTGTTCCCTGTGTTTTCTAAGATCCTTACATGTTTATTTGTAAGATTATATGTTTAAGATTATATGTTTAGATATTTGATCCATTTAGAATTGATTTTTGTGTATGGTGATAGGTAGGGGTTCTGTTTCATTCTTTTGTATGTGTTCAGCCAGTTTCATATTGTTTTTCAATATGGTTACACTAATTTACATTTCCACCAGCAATATAAAAGGGTTTCCTTTTCTCCACATCCTTGCCGACATTTGCTATCATTTGTCTTTTTGTTATTAGCCATTTTAAGAGGTGCGAAGTCATATCTCATTGTAGTTTTAACTTGCATTTTTCTGATAATTTGATATGCTGAGCATCACTTTATGTACTTTTTGCCCATTTATGTCTTCTTTTCAGAAATATCTCTTCAAATTCGTTGTCCATTTTAATCAGGTTATTTGTTTTCTGTATTTTTTTTTTTTTGAGTTGGAGTATCACTCTGTCGCCCAGACTGGAGTGCAGTGGCCGCTCCTGGCCACCGCAGCCGTGACCTGCTGGGCTCCGGCGATCCTTCCGCCTCAGCCTTCCAAGTAGCTGGAACTACAGGCATGCGCTACCATGCCTGGCTAATTTTTTTATTTATTATAGATGAGGTCTCGCCAAGTTGCCCAGGTGGGTCTCAAACCCATGGGCTCAGGCAATTCACTCACTTCAGCCTCCCAAAGCGCGGGATTACAGGCTGAGCCTCCAAGCCCGGCTTGTTTTCTGTTATTGAGTTGTTTCATTTCCTTTTATACATTTCAAAACAATTGTCCTTTATCAGAGGTATGGTTTGCAAATATTTTTACCCAATTTGTGGATTGCCTTTTTACTCTGTTGATTGTTTTCTTTGCTGTGCAGAAGCTTTTTTGTTTGATGCCATCTCATGTATCTATTTTTGCTTTATTTTTTCTGTACTTTCAGGATCCTATCCAAGAAATTATTTCTCAGGTCAATGATGTGAAATTTTGGTCTATATTTTCTTATAAGAGTTTAACAGTTTCAGTTTTTATATTAAGATATTTCTCTATTTTGAGTTGATTTTTGTTTGTGGTATGAGATGATAAATTAATTTCATTTTTGTTTATGTGGATATCCTGTATTTCCAACACCACTTATTAAATAGACTGTCTTTTTCTCATTAGGCAATCATAGCACATTTGTTGAAAAAAATACTTATGCTTATTTAGGAGTTGCATATTCTGTACCATTGTTTGATGTGTTTGTTTTTATGCCAGTACATTGTTTTGATTACAATTACTTTATAATATATTTTGATATCAAGTAGTGTGATACCTCCAACTTTGTTGTTTTTGTTTGAGAATGCTTTTGCTGCTGAGGTTATTTTATGGATACATGCACATTTAAAAATTATTTTGTCTGTTTCTGTGAAAGATGACATTGGAAATTTGAAAGGGATTATATTGAATCTGTGGGTAACTATAGGTGGTTTGAACATTTTGACAGTATTAATTCTTCCAACCAATAAACATGGGTTAGTTTTCTTTTATCTATGTTGTCTTGACATTTTTTATCAGTGTTTTGTAGTTTTCAATGTGCAGATATTTTACCTCTTGATTAAATTTACTACTAAACATTTTATTTTAGTTTGTTCAACACTATTGTAAATGAAAAAATTTTAATATTTCTTGTGAATATTTGTTGCTAGTGTATAGAAAGATCATTAATTTTGTCTACTGATTTTTCAACTTGCACCTTACTGAATTTTAAAAATTAGTTCTACCTTTTTTTGGTGGAGTCTTTAGGATGTTCTGTGTATAAGATCTTGTCATCAACAAATAGATTTTTAATCAAGTTTATATAGTTGCAATTTTTTTTACTCTTTTAAAAGCAGGCAGCAGGTTGAAATTTAACAATTCAATGTTTACATCATTCACTTAAAAATGTATACTATAAGATCTAATTTAATGGTTGAGTATTTTGCATCACTCTATTTTTCTGAATTTCTATTTCCATTCTACTTCTTGTACAGAAATTTATCATGAGGTAATTTATGTTTTTTTTTTTTTTTTTTGATGTTGGAGTCTCACTCTGTCGCCCAGACTGGAGTGCAGTGGCTGCTCCCGGCCACCGCAGCCTCGACCTGCCGGGTTCCGGCGATCCTTCCTCCTCAGCCTTCCAAGTAGCCGGAATTACAGGCATGCACTACCATGCCCGGCTGATTTTTTTATTGTAGAGATGAGGTCTCTCTGCCCAGGCGAGTCTCGAACCTGTGGGCTAAGGCAATCCACTCACTTCAGCCTCCCAAAGGCGCGGGATTACAGGCTGAGCCACCGAGCCTGGCTAATTTATGTTTTAATATACCTTGATGGTTCACCTTATTATATATTTATAAATTATACACGTAGTTTTTCTCTAATCCTGCCTGTAATTATTTCCATTTTTATTTAAAACTGGATGCCACAGGCATTCCTTATTTATTTTTGTTATTTTGTTTTTGTTTTTGTTTTTGTTTTTTTTTGAGTTGGAGTCTCACTCTGTCGCCCAGACTGGAGTGCAGTGGCC
>NW_007250708.1:134301-137417 GCF_000164805.1 Carlito syrichta
TCCACTCACCTCAGCCTCCCAAAGGCGCAGGATTACAGGCTGAGCCACCGAGCCCGGCTTATTTTTGTTATTTTTAATAAACATCTGTAGTGAAGTATAAATTGCCTACAAGTAATTGCATCCATTTAAAATGTACTATTTGGTAAGTTTTAAAGGTATGTACATCTGTGATGCTAACAACACAATTAAGATTCACAACACTTTCATCACCCACAAAGATTTCCCCATTTCACTTGTAGTTTATCTCTCTTTTCATCTCTTGCCACAGGCAAACACTGTTCTATATTCTGTAACTACAGATTATTTTGCTTCATCTAGAATTTCACATAAATTGAATGATATGTACTCATTTCCTCGGATTCTTTTAGCATAACATTTTTTGAGATTTATTTATATTGTGTGTTCCAAGAGTTTCTTTCTATTTACTGTTGAGAAATATTCCATTGTATGGATAAGCCACATAATATTTATCCACTTAATGCTGATAATCTTTGTTATAAAAATGATTTTATGCCAACGTGACTCTTTCACTCTTTAAAACATTAGTCATTATGCTGTGTGGTCATATCACATTGTGTTTTTGATCTGCAATTCTCTTATGACTAAAAATGTAATTATTTTATATGTTAAATTGACATTTCTACATTTTCTTGTGTAAATTTTTCAAAGATTTAAAAAAATTTTTCAACAGAGTTGATAGTTTTAATATTGAGTTGTAAGATATTTTTATAAATTTTGGATACCTATCATTTATCAGCTTTGATTTGCAAACATTTGCTTTCATTCTATGACTTGTCTTTTTGTTTTTGAAATGTCTTATAAATATAATTTTTTTGATTTTAATTAATAATTGAGAAAAGCCTAATTAATAATTTCACCTTGAGATTTTTGTAGTTTAAGAGATTTTTGCCTACTCCAAGATTACAATGTTTCTTCTAGAAGATTATAGTTACGGCATTTATACATGATCAATACTTATATTTTGTATGATATTTCATTTTTTTCTCCTCATAGGCATATTCAGTTGTCATAGCACGTTTATTCAATATTTTCTTTTCTTTTTTAAGTCAAGTTTTACTCTGTAGGCCAGGCTGAAGTGCAGTGGCATGACTATGGCTTACCGCAGTTTCAATCTCTTGGGCTCAATCGATCCTCCCACCTCAGCCTCCAGAGTAGCTGAGACTACAGGTGCATGCTATCATACCCAGCTATTCATTATCTTTTTGTAGAGATGAGATCTATGTTTTCTAGACTGGTGTAGAACTTCTGGACTCATGAAATCCTTCCACATTGGCCTCCAAAATTGCTGGGATTATAGGTGGAAACCACACCTATTTAAAATATTTTCTTTTTCTCATTGAGTTATTTTTCCATTTAAATTTATTTTTACCATATATGGGTGGATCTATTTTGGACTCTATATTCTACTTTATTGATCTAGATGTCTTTCCTTTTACTAATACCACAGTGTCTTAATGAATAACTGTAGTTTATAATGAGTGTGAAAATTAAGTAATGTGAGTTTTGCAACACTGTTGATATTCTCCTTCTTCTCGTCTTTCATTTTTAATTGCTTGGCTCCTCTAAGTTTTGTCTTTTATTTTATAAACTTTAAAAAAGTGCTCTCAATTTCATTTTTAAAAAGTCTGCTGGAAACTTAATTGGAATAGCATTGAATGTATAGGTTTATTTAGGGGGAAGATGATATGTTAATATGTAGTCTTCTGATGCATGAACACAGGGCATCTCTTAATTTATTAAAGTCTTCCTTATTTTTTATCAATATTTTGTTGTTTAAGTGCATTTATTTTTGTCTGAAAATACTTCATATTTTTAATTCCCTTAAAAATCATATTGAATTTATTTTATTTTTTAATTATTTTATGCCAATAGATAAATATACTATTGAATATTTACATGGTATTCTGTGACCTTGCTAAATTAACTTCCTTTTTATTGCAACTCTTTTGCATTTTTTAGGATTTTCTACCTATAATCATGTTGTTATAATTTGAAGTCTGTGTCCCCTCCAAAATTCATTTTGAAACTTAATCTCTTATTATGAGGTGGGACCTTTAGAAGGTGCTTAAGTCACAAGGACTCCTCATTCATAAATGTAAATATGCCACTTTAAAAATAAGCTTCACACAGAGTTTGGCCTTTGTTTTTGCTTTTCTTCCCTTCCATCATGTAAGGGCACAGCACTTATCCCTTTTAGAGGATACAGCAAAAATGTTCTATATTGGAAGCAGGCAGACCAACCTTTTTCAGACATCAAACCTGCTGATGCCTTGATCTTGAATTTGTTATCTTCCAGAACTGTGAAAACCAAATTCTGTTGTTTACAAAGTACCTAGTCTATTGTATTTTGCTATGGTAGCACAAACAAATGAAGAAACAGGTCATATTTAAAAAAAATTTTTATTATAAAGATGTGGGGTACAATTCAGGGTTAGGTATATAAACACTGATCATGCAGGTATCTTTGTTGATGAGATATGCCCCTCCCTCCCCTAGCAGTTTCCCTCAACTGCCAATCCCATTTCGCCTCCCCTGACAGTTTCTCACTAATGCCAATAGCTTTCTTAAAGCATTATAATTGTTCAAGGTCCGCTTATGAGTGAGAACATATGGAACTCTGTTCTTTGTTTCTGTGATATATCACTGAGTATGATGGATTCCAAATCCATCCAAGTTGCTACAAATTCCATATATTTGTCCTTCTTTATGGCTGCATAATATTCCATTGTGTATATGTACCACATTTTTTTTAATCCAGTCCAGCTTCGATGGGCAACATGGTTGGTTCCATGTTTTTGCTATTGTGAATACAATTGCAACAAACATACATGAGCAGGTATCATTTTTGTAGAATAATTTGAGTTCTTCCAGGTATATTCCCAATAGGGGAATTGCTGGGTCATATGGAAGGTCAATTTCTAGTTCTATTTCTTTCAGAAATCGCCATGCTGTCTTCCAAAGAGGTTGTGCTAGCTTGCATTCTCCTTTTACTCCACATCCTCACCAGCATCTGTTGTTATTTGTTTTATTAATGATGGCCATTCTTACAGGGGTTAGGTGGTATCTCAGTGTGGTTTTGATGTGCATTTCTCTGA
>NW_007250708.1:137606-138641 GCF_000164805.1 Carlito syrichta
GTCCCACTTGTCTATCTTATTTCTTAAGATATTGGCCTTTAGGGTTCTGAATAGGAATTGGTTCCCAGTTCCAATTTCCATAAGGGTGCCTACTGTGTTTTTAAGATTAATGTAGTTTGAATTTTCATGTTTAGGTCTTTGATCCATTTAGAGTTAATTTTTGTGTATGGTGGCAGGTAGGGGTCCTGTTTCAATCTTCTGCACGTGGTCAACCAGTTTTCCCAGCACCATTTACTGAATAGTTTCTACTCTCCCCAGTGGTTGTTGTTAGAGGCTTTGTCAAAGATGAGTTGGTTGAGGAATTGAGGCTTTGCTTCTGGAAATCTCTATCCTGTTCCATTGGTCTATGTGCCTGTTCTTGTACCAATACCAGGCTGTTTTGATTACTGTAGCCTTATAGTAAAGTTTGAAGTCTGGAAGTATGATACCTCCTGCTTTGTTTCTTTTGCTAAGGATCATTTTGGCTATTCGTGATCATTTATATTTCCATATGAATTTCTGTTTGTCATTTCTAGGTCTGAGAAGAATGATGCTGGTAACTTAATGGGTATTCCATTGAGTCTATAGATTGCCTTTGGTAGGATGGACATCTTAACAGTGTTGAGTGTTCCTATCCATGAGCATGGAATATTTTCCCATTTGTTTGTGTCTTCTTGGATTTCTTTGAGCAGTGTTTTGTAATTCTCATTGTAAAGATCTTTTCCTTCTCTGGTTAGGAAGATACCAAGGTATTTCATTTTTTTGGTGGCTATTGTGAATGGGATTGTGCTTTTTATTTGGGTCTCTGCCTGCGTTGTTGGTGTATAGGAATGCAACTGTCTTCTGCACATTTATTTGCTATCCTGAGACATTGCCAAAGTCCTTTATCAGTGCAAGCAGGTTTTTGACAGATTCTCTTGGATTTTCAAGGTATAGGATCATATCATCAGCAAAGAGGGGTAACTTGACTTCCTCTTTTCTTATTTGGATACCCCTGATTTCCTTCTCTTGTCTAATTGCCTGAGCTAGGACTTCCAACACAATATTGAACAAGAG